>NC_053023.1:340839748-341046707 GCF_003073215.2 Triticum urartu
TATTGGCCAACGGCCCGGGCGGACGCTCAGGACTTGGTCCAAAAATGCGTCGGTTGCCAGCTTTTTGCAAACCAAAGCCACATGCCACCCACCGCCCTCCAAACTATCCCCATCACTTGGCCCTTCGCGGTCTGGGGGCTTGACATGGTGGGACCCCTTAAAGGCGGAACCCACAAGAAAAAATACTTACTGGTCATGGTGGATAAGTTCACTAAATGGATAGAAGCCAAGCCTGTTAAGACGGCCAAATCCGGACTTGTGATAGACTTTATATCCGGGGTCGTACACTGTTATGGCGTCCCCCACAGCATCATCACCGATAACGGCACGAACTTTACGGCCGATGAGGTAAAACTCTGGTGCAAAAACATGGGCATCAAGCTCGATTATGCTTCCGTCTATCACCCACAAACTAACGGTCAGGTCGAACGTGCAAATGGTCTCATCATGAGCGGCATCAAACCCAGATTAGTGCGGTCCCTCAAGGAATCTAACACGCACTGGGTAGAGGAGCTCGACTCCGTACGGTGGGGGCTGCGGACCACGCCGAATCGCACCACCGGATACACACCATTTTTATGGTGTACGGTGCAGAGGCAGTCTTGCCCTGCGACATAATTCATGACTCACCTCGAGTGCGCATGTACGAAGAAAGGGAAGCCGAGCTCGATCAGCAGGACAGTTCGGACACCTTAGAGGAGGAGCGCGACGTGGAAAAAGCCCGTTCCGCATTCTATCAACAGTAGGCTCAAAGATATCAAAGCAGAGAAGTGCGGGCCAAAAACTACAACGTTGGCGAATTAGTTCTACGTCTGCCTAACAAGAAAAAGGACAAGCTGAAGCCCAAGTGGGAAGGTCCCTTCATAATCGACCAAGTCCTAACCGGTGGAGCATACCGCCTACGAGATGCGTCGGATAACCGACTCGAGCCAAACCCATGGAACGCAGCCCGTCTCCAAAGATTCTATGCCTAACGCCTGACTCTGTGTTTGTCTCCTTCCTCCGTCCATTTTTTACATTTTCTGTCATTTCTCTCCTTCCCCTCTTTTCTTTTATAGCCCTTAAAGGCTCCTCAAGTGATGTGCTACTTGCGCTCATTAAACCTGGGGGCTTCTTTAACAGAAGCTTATTTACTCGGGCTTCACGCCCACCACATGTGTTAAACTTCCGCATGTACCGTTTCTTCACCATTATATGCATCGATATGACTTAAGTTTTGGCCAAGCTGGGTTGCCTGGCTCCTGTGCTTACTCCTATGTTCCCGATTGTTCGGCTAGGTGGTAAAGGGAGCACCTCTGCAATTGTTACTGCCGGATCAGGCGAATGTGTACCTCAGACTGGGTGAAGCCGAAAGCTACCGTTCTTAAGGGAATATTCGGTCGGTGAACTAAAAGATGACCTTTTTCACTTATATATGCCCCCAGATGATTTTCCTGCGTTTGCAGTCTGGACATGCACTTTAGGGCATGCCTCCCAGAGAAAGGAACCCCTAACGGAACTATTCTCTCTGGAATATGTTTCTTACTAACCATGTAATATAGCATAACTAGTTGGGCACTTGTCCGATAAAGCACTAATGACCCCTACGCCTGGTCTCCATGCATACCCTGGTTCTTACATAACCGGTAGGGTATTCGGACACACTCCGGACCGTCAGGTCCTGAGGTTGAAGCGAAAAGGTCAGCAACGACAAACATCTACAATCCGGCTAGAAGGCATTACACATGTCAATCAACAATTACATAGTCACTCTGACTGATTGTATTCCTCTTCAATACCATCTAACAGGCTACCTAACTTACAGTCCTGCTGGGAATACTTTGCGGCCAATTCTACTTGGCCGTACACTAAGCTTACAGGGATCTCCTTCCCGTCAGGCCCCACAGGTCCGACCTCGGCCATGTGGTTTGGGTTAGACTTCGTGTACCACGTCTTCACCATGGCCCAGGCCTCCCTGGCGCCTTGTCAGCAGGCTGATATATTCCATAACCGGAAGCGCCGCCGAGCTCCCTTAAGCTTCTCCGAAAGCTCTCCAAGGCCCTCGGGCATGGAGTGGGAAGGCCATAAGGCTTGGGCAACGCCCCGCATCGCCTGCCGAACTCGGTCGTGCAATTGCGAGAGCTCGGGAAGAAGGTCACCCGTAGAACCGGGCATCTCCTCTGCAGGACGACCCGTTAGCATACCTACAGACATTACCCTGTTAGTCGACTTCCTCGCCGAACTCTTTCTTTCAAAGATTCGCTTAAGCACTTACTAAATATGCCGCGTCGAAGCCGCTGATTCTCCTTAGTGGAGTCCGACAGCTGGCCACGAATATCTTTAAGTTCAACATCCAGCTTGGTGTTGGCGTCCTGAAGATCATTCTTCTCCCGCCTCACCCTTGTCAGCACACTCTCACCGGCCTCTATCCGGCGTAAGAGTTGTTGCCTCTCCGGATCCAGTCCGGCGCCATCTGCAATATGATTTGTCAGATTTACACCCACGCCGCACTTCGCAAGATGTTAATCTTTCGAAGTATATCTTACCAGAGGGGGTCCCTTTGGGCTCCCCTACCGCGGCTAGTGCGGCCTTTAGTTGGGCTTTGCACTCTTCCAGCTCCTGGGACAGCACGGTATTCTTCTCTGTAAGAACCTGCATAACAAATGATCCTTAAATCAGTTACTCTAACTGTTTCAAGTCTTGGGGGCTACTGGTATATATATATTTACCAAAATTTTCTTACCCGTATGTCTTTTACATATTGCTCCGTGGCTCTGGCTAAACCATTTTGAGCGGCACGGAGGTACGCATCTCCCGAATTGAAGGCATCTAATGCCTCTTGGGAGAAACAAGCGTCGTGAAGAACTGTCCGGCGACGCCTGTGGTTCATGGCACTCTCCACCTCGGAATTGGTGGCAGACAGCCTGTCCGCATCCTCTGTTGGAGGAGTGTCCGGCGCGCGCCTTGTGTTCGCTTCCGCTTCTGGGCCAGGCGTTGGAGCCTGGCTGGTGGAGGCACGATTGGCAACCTCTCCGGATGTAGTCCGGCGAGGTCTCTTTGTCCTGAAGATAGCACGAACATTAATATACCCTGAAGGAATAGCACCAGGGAAAAAGAGGGTGCGCTATACCTTTGCGCTGGTGTCTCAGTCCATACTACATTCCTTTTTACCCCACGGGGCCCTGCGGCCCCTCGTTGGCTAGCCGCCGCAGGTTCGGCCTCCCGCCTCGGAAACCTCCCCTGCTAAACATGGTCGTTGTTAGGAAAACTAAAATATGTGAGAATGGATTCCTTCTCAAGGGGATGAGACTCCGCTCTCTGTTACCTGGGAGGCCGGGATTAACCCTGGGTAATCAACCGTAATGGCCACCAAGGCGTTGTCCTTGCTCAGTTGATGGAACACCCCATCAATCAGCTCCACAGATATGTCCGGATCCTCTTGAGAGGCCGGGTCGAGGGACCTTCCTGGGTCCTCGGGTTGTGGAGGAGGGTTGTTTATTTCTTTAACAGCCCGGCGCAGTTCCTGCGTTGAAGTCGTTAGACTAAATATTTGACAATGGGAATACAAGACGGATGGGCAAGTAAATGCGGCCGCTTACCCAGCTTGGTGGATTGTGCATAGAGAATCCACCCGGTGGGTTGACGCGGAGAAATTCCTCCTCTTCTCCCTTATACAAAGTGGACAAGATCTTTAGTAGAGCGGCAGTCGAATCCGGCCCCTTGCGGCCGTAGCGGGTGGCGTCGTCCTCCCCGTTGAAATCCCACATGGGGTGGCTTCTATATTGAAGTGGCTGCACCCCCCGCATAATGCATTCGGCCATAACCCCGATCATGGTCAGTCCGGAATGAGCTAACAATCTTATTCGGCCCAGTAGGTAAACGATGTCCCTGTCACTTTCCCTCTGAGGGCTCCACGGATGCCAGCTCAGGCGCTTCTTTAAGGGAGCACCGTCGAACTCAGGGAGGCCGATCCGAACAGGATCCGGCAGCGGGACATCCTCTATATAAAACCATTCTGAAGGCCAGTCTTCGGACGCCTTCTTTGGGGTTCCAGATAGATATCCGGTCCCGGCGATACGCCACACTTCGGCTCCGCCCACTTGATATATAGACCCCTTTTAAGAGCGGGGCACCAGGCAGAATAACCTCTTCCACAGTGTGAAATGAGCCTCAACACCCAGGAATAGCTCGCAAAGGGCGACGAAGCCCGCGATATGCAATATGGAGCCGGGCGTGAGATTGTGCAGCTGGAGGCCGTAGAACTCCAGAAGCCTGCGGAGAAAGGGATGAATTGGAAATCCAAGTCCTCTTACGAGATAAGGGACGAGACACACCCTCTCTCCTTTGGAGGGATTGGGGGTGCTCTCCGCCATTATAGGTGGCGAGTCCGGCTCGGACTGGGGCCATATAGGCCTGAGGGAGAAATCCCTTGGCCTGAAGCGACACTAGCTCGCTATGCGGGATGGAGCACCTCTCCCAGTCTCCAGGTTTAGGACTGGAAGGGCTAGAGGAGGAGCTGCGATGGCTGGCCATGCTGGAATGGACCTTTGCTGGAGGCACTCTGATGATTACTCGCGGAAAGGAGAAGGTGTGGTTTGGATTTGAATCCCCATCCCATTAAATAGGTGGCTCGTTTATGCAGCTAGGAGTGTGAATGTAAAAATACCCCGACTTTTCGCATTCGTTTGATACGTGGAAGGCGATCATTATTGGGCGTGGAAGCCAAGATGCGCTACATTACGAAAATTGGACATTATTTAGTAGGTACACGGAATTTGGAGAAGAACCCGCCTTGCAATGCCGAAGACAGTCTGCGCGCCGGACTCGTCGTCATTGAAGCCTGGTTCGGGGGCTACTGAGGGAGTCCTGGATTAGGGGGTGTTCGGGTAGCCGGACTGTACCTTCAGGCGGACTCTAGGACTATGAAGATACAAGATTGAAGACTTCGTCCCGTGTCCGGATGGGACTTTCCATGCCGTGGAAGGCAAGCTTGGCGATGCGGATATTCAAGATCTCATACCATTGTAACCGACTTGGTGTAACCCTAACCCTCTCCGCTGTCTATATAAACCGGAGGGTTTTAGTCCGTAGAAAGACTTCTTCATCATACAACAATCATACCATAGGCTAGGTTCTAGGGTTTAGCCTCCTTGATCTCGTGGTAGATCTACTCTTGTACTACCCATATCATCAATATTAATCGAGCAGGACGTAGGGTTTTACCTCCATCAAGAGGGCCCAAACCTGGGTAAAACATTGTGTCCCTTGTCTCCTGTTACCATCCGCCTAGACGCACAGTTCGGGACCCCCTACCCGAGATCCGCCGGTTTTGACACCGACAACAATCATGAGACTCAACATAGAATTTGCCAAAGGATATGTTTGAATGGTTTCGTGCTTCATTGTCTTCAACCACCATTGTGTAGAGTCTTGGTGATGTAGAGATTGCTCAAGATGTGAGTGAGTTGCAATCTCATAGATTTATATTCAACCAAGTACCTACACGGGTTAGATAACATGCAAGGTACAAATATATCCAAGACATATGAATAGCATCATAAGAGAAATATCGAGGATTAGTCATAGGCTCATGCCCCGCATGTATCAAATGGAGTTCCTACTGCAAGTTTGAAGCATCAATGATGTTCAATTCACCTCTCAACCTGCAAAACACTTTCTCATCAAGTGGTTTAGTGAATATATCCGCCAATTGCTTATCAGTGCGAACATGCTTAAGGTTAATGTCCCCTTTTGCAACATGATCTCGAATGAAATGATGACGAACTTCAATATGCTTAGTTCGAGAATGTTGCACAGGATTGTGGGCAATCTTAATAGCACTTTCATTGTCACATAGAAATGGAACATGTTTCACATATATCCCATAATCTTTAAGAGTTTGGGTCATCCAAAGTAATTGAGCACAACATGAACCAGCGGCAATGTATTCCGCTTCGCGGTGGATAAGGATACCGAGTTTTGTTTCTTGGAAGACCAAGACATAAGAGATCTACCAAGGAATTGACAAGTACCCGAAGTGGATTTTCTATCAACCTTGTCTCCGGCATAGTACGAATCGGAGTAGCCAACAAGATCAAAAGAGGACCTCTTAGGATACTAAATGCCAAAATTTGGTGTATGGATTAGGAATCTCACTATCCTTTTCACAGCCTTAAGATGACACTCTTTAGGAGCAGCTTGATATTGTGCACACATGCACACACTTAGCATAATATCGGGACGAGAGGCACATAGATATAACAATGAACCAATCATAGAGCCATAAACCTTTTGATCAACCGGTTCACCATCTTTGGTCAAATCAAGATGTCCACTAGTAGGCATGGGTGTAGTCATACCTTTGCATTCTTGCATATTGAACTTCTTGAATAAGTCATTGGTGTACTTCGTTTGAGAGACAAAGGTACCTTCCTTAGTTTGCTTGATTTGCAAACCGAGAAAGAATTTGAGTTCACTCATCATAGACATCTCAAACTTCTCTGACATTTGCTTTCCAAACTTCTCACTAAAATGAGGGTTACTTGAACCAAATATGATATCATCAACATAAATTTGGCACACAAATAGTTCTCCATTAACCCTTTTAGTAAAAAGAGTAGAATCAATTTTACCAATTTCAAAGCCTTTTTCAATAAGGAACTTGGTCAAGCATTTATACCATGCTCTAGGAGCTTGTTTAAGACCATAAAGGGCTTTGTGAAGTTTGTAAACATGTTAGGTTTCTTAGGATTGACGAAGCTGGGAGGTTGCTTAACATAAACTTCCTCCTCAATTTTGCCATTTAGAAAAGCACTTTTAATGTCCATTTGGTACCAGGTGATATCATGGTGATTAGCATAAGCAAGTAGGATGCGAATGGACTCAAGTCTAGCAACGGGAGCATATGTCTCACCATAGTCCATACCTTCAACTTGTGTGTAGCCTTGCGCGACGAGACATGCTTTGTTGCGAACCACTTGTCCATCTTCATATTGCTTGTTGCGAAACACCCATTTTGGTACCAATGATGTTGTGGTTGTTGTCGGGCTTCTTGACCAATGTCCACACTTGATTTCTCTCAAAGTTGTGTAGCTCTTCATGCATAGCGTTTATCCAGTCCGGATCCTCCAATGCTTCTTCAACCTTCATAGGTTCAATGCTAGAGATGAATGAGTAATGTTCACAAAAGTTAGCTAAATGAGTTTTAGAGCGAGTGATTCTCCCGATTTGGATATCATTGTAGATTTTCTCGACGGGATGATCCTTAGCAATTCTTGCTCGAACTCGTGAAAGATTTTGCTTGGGTCAGGGTGGAACATCCTATTCATCTTGTGCTTCTTCTTGGCCTTCTTTATTGTTGACGTTGTCGTTCTCTTGTCGTGGTGGAGAAGGAGGTTGTTGATGTTCATCTTGGTGCGCTTCCTCATTTTCTTCATCTTGGCGTGTCCCACTTGTGGATGCTTCCGTATCAACTCTTGGTTCACCTTGTCGTGAGGTAGAAGCTTCCACTTGGACGGACGAGGTACTCTCCTTCACTTCCGTTGGACGAATCTTGCCAATGGACAAGTCTTGAATTGCTTCCGAAGGGTCTTTGTCTCCTACATCAATTGGCAATTGCTCTACATGCGAGCCACTAGATTCATCATACTTCACATCTACCGTCTCTTAAACCTTTCGGGTGAAATTGTTGTAGACATGGTAAGTGTGAGAGTTTGAGCCATAACCAAGTAGGAAACCTTCATGAGATTTAGGAGCAAATTTAGAACGACGATGCTTATCAAGAATGTAGCACTTTGAGCCGAATACTCGAAAGTATCCAACTTGGGGTTTGTTACCGGGGAGGAGCTCGTATGTCGTCTTGCCGAGTAGCTTGTGAAGATACAAGCGATTTGTTGCATGACAAGCTGTCTCAACCGCTTCCGCCCAAAAGTGCTTTGGCGTTTTGTACTCATCAAGCATCGTTCTTGCCATCTTGATAAGAGTCCGGTTCTTCCTTTCAACAACTCCATTTTGTTGAGGTGTGTACGTAGCCGAGAACTCGTGTGAAATCCCTTCTTTGTCAAGAAAGGTGTCCACATTTGCGTTCTTGAACTCCGTTCCATTGTCGCTCCGAACCTTCTTGATCCTCACGTCAAACTGATTTTGGGCCTTCCTAGCGAAGTTTTTGAAGATCTTTTGGACCTACGATTTGTCATCAAGAAAGAACACCCACGTAAATCTTGAAAAATCATCAACTATGACTATACCAAATGAGTTACCACCGAGACTCTTGTAGGCATTTGGACCAAAGAGATCCATGTGAAGTAGCTCGAGTGGTCTTCTCGTGGTCATGATGTTCTTCGCGCGGTGACTTCCTCCAACTTGTTTCCCTGCTTGACAAGCACTACAAAGTCTATCCTTGTCAAATATGACATCTTTTATTCCAAGGATATGATCACCTTTAATAAGCTTATCAAGATTTCGCATACCAACATGACCTAGTCTTCTATGCCACAACCAGCCTTTAGAAGATTTGGTAATTAAGCAAGTACTAGGTTGAGCCTTTTTAGTGAAATCAACAATATAAAGATCTCCTCTACGTATACCGGTAAAGACCATTTTATGATGGTCTCTACAAAACACTTGGCAATCTACTTCAGTGAATAAGACATTGAAACCGAAATCCGCAAGTCTAGAAACTGAAAGTAAATTGTATCCAAGGGATTCAACGAGCATGACATTTTGTATGGAGCTATCATGTGAGATGGCCACTTACCAAGGCCAACCACCTTACCCTTTGAATTATCACCAAAAGTGACAAATTTTCGAGGGCCGTCGTTTTCAGCAAGCTCACGGAACATATCTTTATCTCCGGTCATATGATCAGTACATCCACTATCAAGGACCCATTCCTTTCCTCCAGCCATGTAGCCGCGAAGATTTTCCATAAGACCAAAATACCTCATTTCATCATCAAGATCATAGTCACTATCATCATCTTCATCATAGTATCCATGTTCAAAATCATCTTGTGATTGATCAATTCCTAGAGAGGCTAATTCATTAGATAAATGATCATCAAAATGGTTACCTTTATGAATTCTAATAGCTTCGGATATGATATCGCTAATGATTCCAACATTTCCTTTAGCACGCATGAGATTGGTAAGCTCAAATAGACAATCACCAAAGCTAGGATCACTAGAGTTCATCTTACTCAAGGCAATAGACATATGGAGAATTTCTTCTAAATTTTTCAAGGAATAATCTGGAAATCGTTCCTCAAGAAATCTCCATATGGTGTAGGCACACTTGAGAGTAGGCAAACATCTAATCAAGTTTCTAGGCAAGCCTCTAATGATGAGCTCAACAGTTCTAAGATTGCGAATCATGTCAATATCTTCATCTAGGGTAGGGTGCAAAGGATCAACATGAGGTGCACAAGGGCTAGTAATGTACTTGTTCAAATGACACTACTAGAAAAAGGGATGCTAGTGGCGCACCTATTTTCGCTACTAATGGCGCACTACTGGTGCGCCACTAGCATCACGCCATTAGAATTTTTTTCTAATGGCGCACCTGTGGTGCGCCATTAGAATCTGGTATTCTAATGGCGCACCGCTGGTGCGCTATTAGTATGGCCCACCGCTAGTGCGCCATTAGTATGGCCCACGGTGCGCCACATAGAAGTGCGCCATTAGTAACAATTTTTTTTCAAAAAAAAATTCAGATTTTTTTTAATTTTTTTCAAAAAAAATCAAATTTGTTTTTCGTTTTTTTCTTAATCTCAGGTCATTATGTCTTAATCTCGGGTCAATATGCTTAATCTCAGGTCAAATCGCACTCCATGGTCAAACTTCCCGAAAGGTCACCCATCCTCACACTACTCCAGCCCAAGCACGCTTAACTTCAAAGTTCTATCGAACCCCAGCAACAGCTCACTTCACAGGCACTTGTTGATATATCTAGCATATCAATCCTATTATACCTTGTTGATGTCGAGGACTTTGTTCATGTTCATGACTATGATGAAATTTTGAAAAATATTTCAAACTTCCCGGTCATATTACGTATCATTTTTTGAAAAAAAAGATTAAAAAAATTCAAAACCTTTTTTTGAATTTTTTTGCCTCTAGATCTTGAAATCCCCGTAACTTTTTTGTGTTAGGTTTTAGGGGATTTTGAGAATGTTTAACGGGGTTCCCCAGGTTAAATTCGGATGTAACTTTTCGAGTAGATGATTTTTCATATATAAAAATTTTTAATCCGAGTTCGTATGCAAAAGTTATGCCCATTTTACAAATTTCCAGAGAGATTTTGCAAATAAAGTCGAAATTTATATTTGTAAATTTTCCCAACAACTAGACCACATATCACATGGCAAACTTATTTTCTTTTATTTTTTTGACATTTTTATCATTTTTTTTATTTTTTTTAACTGAAAAGGCGATCCACGGGGGGGTGCATTCGGTGGAAGCCGGGCAAACTAGTAATGGCGCACCGTGGGGTGGTGCGCCATTAGTAGTTAAACTAGTAATGGCGCAGCACACCCACGGTGCGCCATTAATAGTTTTGAAAAAAAAATATAAAAAAATTTGAAATTTTTTTGAAAAAAAACTTAGTAATGGCGCACTCTCCACTGGTGCGCCATTACTAACAAATTTTTTTTTATTTTTTTTTACTTTTTTTTTCAAAACTTCTAATGGCGCACCGTGGGTGTGGTGCGCCATTACTATGTCAACTAGTAATGGTGCACCACACCCACGGTGCGCCATTAGTAACAAATTTTGTTTTTTTTCAAAACTTCTAATGGCGCACCGCACACCAGGTGCGCCATTAGTAATATATTACTAATGGCGTACCTGTATGAGGTGCGCCATTGCTATATCCTAATGGCGCACCACACACGTGGTGCGCCATTAGTGTCCATTTCATCTATAGCCGTTTTCCTAGTAGTGTGATATTAATTGAAAATCTCAAGCATTTCATTTTTTCCACTCATGAAAATACTCTCCATCAAGAATAGGCACTCTATGTCTAAGACTCCCCAAAGTAGACACATCCATCTTCCTCCAAGGGTGTTTAAACCAAGGCAATGGAGACCAAAGCTCTGATACCAATTGAAAGGATCGAGAAGAGGTGTCTAGAGGGGGGTGATTAGACACTAAGTGCCAAAAGTTGCAGTTTTTAATATTCTTAAGTTTAAGTGGAGTTTAAGCACAAGTTTAACAAACACAATACATATCAAGCAAGCATGCAATGAGTATATGAGCAGCGGAAAGTAAAGCATGCAACTTGCAAGAATGTAAAGAGAAGGGTTTGGAGTATTCAAACGCAATTGGAGACATGGATGTTTTTGTTGTGGTTCCGATAGGTGGTGCTATCGTACATCCACGTTGATGGAGACTTCAACCCACGGAGGGTAACTGTTGCGCGAGTCCACGGAGGGCTCCACCCACGAAGGGTCCACGAAGAAGCAACCTTGTCTATTCCATCACGGTCGTCGCCCACGAAGGACTTGCCTCACTAGCGGTAGATCTTCACAAAGTAGGCGATCTCCTTGCCCTTACAAACTCCTTGGTTCAACTCCACAATCTTGTTGGAGGCTCCCAAGTGACACCTAGCCAATCTAGGAGACACCACTCTCCAAGAAGTAATAAATGGTATGTTGATGATGAACCCCTTGCTCTTGTGCTTCAAATGATAGTCTCCCCAACACTCAACTCTCTCTCACAGGATTTGCATTTGGTGGAAAGAAGATTTGAGTGTAAAGAAACTTGGGAAAGGCTAGAGATCAAGATTCATATGGTTGGAATGGAATATCTTGACCTCAACACAAGTGTAGGTGGTTCTCTCTCAGAAAATGTGTATTGGAAGTGTAGGTATGTTCTGATGGCTCTCTCCACGAATGAAGAGTGGGTGGAGGGGTATATATAGCCTCCACACAAAATCTAACCGTTACACACAATTTGCCAAACTCGGTGGGACCGAATGGTTAAACTCGGTCAGACCGATTTAGCAAACCTAGTGACCGTTAGGATTTTCGGTGGGACTGAGATGCAACTCAGTAGGACCGATATGGTTAGGGTTAGGGAATAACGTAATCTCGGCATGACCGATTACACAAACTCGGTGGGACTGATTTTGGCAATAAGCTAACCAGAGAGTTGGTTAGGAAAACTCGGCGGTTTTGCACTGCGGGCCAATTCGCTTGGCCATCTGGAGCAGATTGAAAGCTACGCCCCTGGCCATCAGGTCAGGTTTGGAAGCCTAAACTACACGGCCGATATCCGCGGATACTTGATCTTCGACGGATTCGAGCCCCTGCCGAGTGCGCTACACTGTCACGATGGGCATGATTTAGCTCTGCCACTGAACAGTGTCCTGGAGACTGCACCTGCAGCCGCTCCGACCTTTAATTCGGAGCCAACTGCGCCATCCGAGGGCGGGTGGTTAGACCCCGCCGTGGAGGCAGCAGCCTCAATGGAGATTGAACCGAACACCAACCTTATCCTTCGCGAGGCCCGTGACTCCCCATCGCCGACTCTCCTCCGGACTCTGGACCATCCGCGCCCCTGCCAATCGAATCTGATTGGGTGCCGATTGTGGAGTTCACTGCCGCGAATATTTTTCAGCACTCGCCCTTCGGCGACATACTGAATTCACTAAGGTCTCTCTCTTTGTCAGGAGAGTCCTAGCCGGATAATGACCGGCAGGATTGGGATGCGGACGACGAAGGAATTCGACGCCCACCCACCACCCACTTAGTAGCCACTGTCGACGACTTAACCGACATGCTCGACTTCGGCTCCGAAGATATCGGCGGTATGGACGATGATGCGGGAGACGAAGAGGAACCACTGCTCACAGGGCATTAGACAGCCACCTCATCATACGATATATACATGGTGGACACACCCAAAGAAGGCAATGGCGATGAGACAGCAGAGGATGACCCCTCCAAGAAGCAACCCAAGCGCTGACGTCAGTGGCGCCACTCTAAGTCCCACCAAAGCAAAAGTGGTGATACCGGCACAGGAGATAATAACACTCCGGATAGTGCCGAAGATGGCAACAATCCCCTCCAACACGATCTAGGACAGGAGGATGGAGAGGCCAGCCCTCTAGAGAGAGCGGCAGATGGAGAGGCGGAGGATGATAATTACATGCCCCCCTCCGAAGATGACGCAAGCCTCGACGATGAAGAATTCATCGTGCCACAGGATCCCGTCGAACAAGAGCGCTTCAAGCGTCGGCTTATAGCCACGGCAAATAGCCTGAAGAAAAAGCACCAGCAGCTTCAAGCTGATCAAGATCTGCTAGCTGACAGATGGACTGAAGTCCTCGCGGCCGAGGAATATAAAATCGAACGCCCCTCCAAGAGTTACCCAAAATGCAGGTTGCTACCCCGACTGGAGGAAGAAGCGTATGACGCGGCTGATTGGCCACCTCGTGGCCGCGATAGAGAGGCATTCCAGCCAAAAGCTCAGCCTGCACCCCGACGCCATTCAAATAAAAAGGCATGGGGAAATACGCCAGACCTGCGAGACGTATTGGAGGACAAAGCAAAACATGCAAGATCGATCTACGGATCACTAGGGCGCGCCACTATACCAGACGATAAACGTCATGGCGGATACAGTAAAAGTAAATCCGGCCGGGCCGCACACAGCGGGCAAGACTCATTCGAGCTGTGTCGTGATATAGCCAAGTACAGAGGTGCCGCACACCCCTTATGCTTCACAGATGAAGTAATGGATCATCAAATCCCTGTGGGTTTCAAACCCGTAAACATAGAATCATACGACGGCACGACAGATCCTGCGGTATGGATCGAGGATTTCCTCCTGCACATCCACATGGCCCGCGGTGATGACCTACACGCAATCAAATACCTCTCACTCAAACTTAAAGGACCAGCTCGACATTGGCTCAACAGCTTGCCAGCAGAGTCCATTGGCTGTTGGGAAGATCTGGAAGCCGCATTCCTTGATAACTTTTAGGGCACTTATGTGCGACCACCAGACGCCGATGACCTGAGCCATATAATTCAGCAGCCAGAGGAATCGGCCAGGCAATTCTGGACATGGTTCCTAACAAAGAAAAATCAAATCGTCGACTATCCGGATGCAGAGGCCCTAGCAGCTTTTAAACACAGTATCCGCGACGAGTGGCTATCCCGGCACCTTGGTCAGGAAAAGCCGAAATCTATGGCAGCCCTCACGACACTCATGACCCGCTTTTGAGAGGGAGAAGATAGCTGGCTGGCTCGCTGTAATAACATATCAAAGAACCGCGGTACTTCGGATACCAAGGACGGCAATGGCAGGTCACGTCGCAACAAACATAGGCACCGCATTAACAGCGACAATACCGAGGATACGTCAGTCAATGACGGATTCAAAGGCTCTAAACCCGGTCAGCGGAAAAAGCCATTTAAAAGAAGCACTCCGGGCCCGTCCAGTTTGGACCGCATACTCGATCGCCCGTGTCAAATACACGGCACCCCCGACAAGCCAGCCAACCACACCAATAGTGATTGTTGGGTATTCAAGCAGGACGACAAGTTAAATGCCAAAAACAAAGATAAGGGGCCACATAGCGATGACGAGGAAGAGCCCCGGTAGCCGAACACCGGAGTACAGAAGAGGTTCCCCCCACAAGTGCGGACGGTGAACATGATATACGTAACCCACATCCCAAGAGGGAGCGGAAGCGTGCGCTCAGGGACGTATATGCGTTGGAGCCAGTCGCCCCAAAGTTCAACCCATGGTCCTCCTGTCCGATCACCTTCGATCGCAGGGACCACCCCACTAGTATCTGTCATGGCGGTTTCGCCGCACTCGGTCTAGACCCAATCATTGACGGATTTCACCTCACTCGAGTCCTTATGGATGGCGGTAGCAGCCTGAACCTGCTTTGCCAGGACACAGTGCGCAAAATGGGTATAGACCCCTCAAGGATCAAACCCACAAAAATGACCTTTAAAGGTGTCATACCAGGTGTAGAGGCCCATTGCACAGGCTCAGTCAGACTAGAAGTGGTCTTCGGATCCACGGATAACTTCCGAAGGGAAGAGTTAATCTTCGATATAGTCCAGTTCCGCAGTGGTTATCATGCACTGCTCAAGGGAACCACATTTGCGAGATTGAATGTGGTACCGCATTATGCATACCTCAAGCTCAAGATGCCAGGACCTCAGGGGGTCATTACAGTTAACGGAAACACAGAGTGCTCTCTCCGAACGGAGGAGCACGCTGCGGCCCTCGCAGTGGAAGCGCAAAGCAGCCTCTTAAGGCAATCCACTAGTTCGGCGTTTAAGCACCCAAACACCTTCAAGCGCGCCCGGAGTAATCAGCAACAGGACCGCCTGACACGTTCCGAGCTCGCATAGCAATGCGGCCCCCACCCTGGCCCAAGCCAAACGGCGAAATTCGTGCCACGCGTACATAATTACGCATTAAAAATACCATGGGCATAGGCGGGGAGGGGGGCATGACTACGACAGGCCCCAAGACGCGGCTTAAACCGCACTAGGGGCTTCCCGTTTTGTTATTTTCTTTTCAAGACTTTAATCTCTGGAAACCCGGTCCGGTAGCATGATTGCCGAACATATGATGCAGCAACCAAGAAGGCAGAAAGCTACGTCACACCACGGAACTCCCAGGTGGATTACGATAATGAGTGTAATACTTTCCTTAATACTATTCTTCATCTCGCCCTTGGAGGGGACATAGTCCTACTTTTTGCTTATTGCACTGTATGTATCATTCTGCTTTAACGCACCTTTTTGAATAAACAATGCATAGCATTAAGACTATTATTGCATTCTTCTTTATATATATATATGTTCATTCGTGACATCCAGCACCCATACACTCTAGTACGGCCAATACACTAGGGGCTTAAGCATACCCCACAATACGGCGTGAGAAGTCCGTACACTTTCAACAGTGCGGCACCCCGAACTTATAGCATTATATGCATCAGCTCCGAATCATGTCTTGGGTAAATAGTTGGGTTTGCCCGGCTCCCATGTTTTGGTACCTTACATTCCGCTATATCGGCTAAGGTAGCACTGGGAGAACTACTGCGATTGTGCCCCGGTTCTGCTGGGCTAAGCACCTCAGTAGAGAAAGCTAAAACTGACTGTCATGATAAGGCGAGAGACTAGTCGCTGTTCGAGAGGTTTTCGAGTCCTTAAAGACATATGCCGCTTAGAGCGAGGAGTCGGCCCTGTCCGGCTTAAGGCATGTATCGCGCCCCGAGTTCGGCCTTCCGAACACCAGGGGCTTCGCCGAAATTTAAAATTATAGAATTCTATGGTTAAGTGAGAGTGATAACGCATTATAGTCTGATTGCCTTGTTCGTTGTGCTGAGCACCTCCCTCGAAGGACCCAAAAATGGGAATAAGAGTGCTCAGGTTTATCCCGAACACCCCATCACTCGTGGCATGGGGGCAGAAGCCGACGACTAGCCATCTCTCAGATTTGATAAACAACCGAACAGAAGGTAATATTTTAAATTCAAACAAGCGTTGCATAACGCATATGAACAAGTTTTCATGAATACAGGATTACACGAGCGGGTTTACTCAAATATTGTATCTTTGGTACAATCGTCTGCTACGAGACGGGCACCCTTCAGGACACCCTCATAGTACATCTCGGGGTGGCGATGCTCCTTGCCCTCCGGCGGCCCTTCCTTGATCAGCTTCACGGCGTCTAGCTTGGCCCATTGCACCTTCACACGGGCGAAAGCCCGATGTGCACCTTCGATGCAGACAGACCGCTTGACGACTTCCAGCCATGGGCAGGCATCCACAAGCCGCCTCACCAGGCCGAAGTAGTTGTTCGAAAGGGCATCGCCAGGCCACAGCCGGACTATAAAGCCCTTCATGGCCTGTTCGGCCGCCTTGTGTAACTCGACCAGCTGCTTTAGCTGGTCGCTCATAGGATGTTGGGCCTAGAACAACTTCTCCGTTGAGCTTCCCTCCTCGGCCTGGTAAAATGTTGCGGCATCCTACACGCTGCGGGGAAAACCTGCGAATGCTCCTGGAGAGCTCCGGATTCGGGTAAGTAACAAGTAATTTACTTTCACATGCTTGCTTTGCATATAGAATGCCTTAGCCGCCGCTATCTTCTTCATCGCATCAATCTCCTGGAGGGCCTTTTGGGCTTCGGCCTTGGCATTCTTTGCGCTCTCGAGGGCCGCGGCAAGCTCGGACTCTCGCGGCTTCAATTCAAGCTCCAACACCTCGTGCTATGTCACGAGAGCGTGGAGCTCTTGCTGCACCTCGCCCACCCGAGTCTCCTGCCTTTCCCGCTCGGTGCACTCCTTGGCCACTTTGTTTTCGGCCTCGGATAGCGCTTGCTTCAGGGTCGCCACCTCGGTCGTGGCCCCTGGCAAATTCATTATGATCCTGTCATTTTGCAATCGCATTCCTTTCATATATGTCCATAGACTAGGTACTACTTACCTTTGTTCTCCTCAAGCTGCCTCTTGGCAATGCCGAGCTCTTCCATGGACCCTTTGAGGTCCAGCTTCAGTGCGGCGACCTCCGCAGTCAGTGCGGCAGAGGCCAGCAGCGAAGCCTGCATATGCATATAGACATACTTATATTAGACTCCTGCGATAGTGTTTGATCCTCTGTTCGGCTTTTCTTTGTGAACACCGAACAGAGCATCAGGGGCTACTGTCTATGCGGTAATATTTTTCCCATATTTCAAAAACTTACCTCAAAGCCTGTTAGAAGGCTGGCACAGGCTTCAGTCAGTCCGCTCTTGGCGGACTGAACCTTCCGGACCACCGCACTCATAATAGTGCGGTGCTCCTCGTCGATGGAAGCGCTGCGAAGAGCTCCCAGCAGATTGTCTGGTGCCTTTGGATGGACAGAGGTCACCGGCACAGGCGTCTTGCCCCTTTTGGAAGAAAGCCGCCTGCCCGAGTCCGGAACCACTAGGGGTTCCGGCGGGGAGTTCGGCTGAGGGCCGAACTTGGAGCCCTCGAGAGCCTTGCTCCCTCTGCTCCCGGAGTCCGGAAGGTCGCCTTGAGGTGCCTCCGGGACTGTCTCCCCTCGACCCGGTGCCTCTTGAGACAATACCTCGGCGTTGTCCATAGGGCAAGGGGAGGTGGCGGTCGAAAGTGGATCACTATCCATATCCGACGAGCCTAGGGAGCCGTCCGACGATACGTCGATACGGGCTCGTGGCGGTCTGCATAGTCATAATTCGGCGTTAGGAGAGGCAGTGCGACAAAGGTATGCTATGAGTTACTCTGGCATCCGAATACTTACGACTTCGCCAGGGGCTTGGCCCTGAGCAGCCACTCGTCTTCGCCTTCGGTGGCGGTGGTGGAGAAGTCCGGAAGGAGAGTCCTTCCCTTCTTGGACCCTTCGGCCCCCCCGGTTGGGGCGGCCTTCCTTTTCTTGTCTCCCCCGACTGGAGGGGGAGCATCTTCATCTTCCTCCTCGTCTTCGGGGGAGGAGTGCGTCGTGGAGTTATTGGACGATAAGTCCAATAACGCCTGGCGTCGGGAACTCTTTCGGGTTCCCTTGGCCTTCTTGGTCTTCTCCGGGACCTTGTAAGGAGCCGGAGTCAGCATCCCCGCCAGGAGAGCGTCCATAGTGTCTTCGGGCAAAGGGGCCGGACAGTTAATCTGCCCCGACGTCTCCACCCAGCCCTGTCAAAGGAATGGAGCTCAGACCCCGCACATGGTTAAGCTAGGGGAAATAAATGTCCTACCGGATGTATAGAACTCACCGAATGCGCTTGGCGCTTCGCACTTAGCCCGCGGTCCTCGGTGAGGGAGGGAGGGACCTTGGCGCCCTTGAACAGCACCTTCCAGACGTCCTTGTTCGTCGTGTCGAAGAGCTCGCTCAGAGTCTGGTGTTGGGCCGGGTCGAACTCCCACAAGTTGAAGTCCCGTTGTTGTCACGGGAGGATCTGGCGGATGAGCATGACCTGGACTATATTGACAAGCTTGAGCTTCTTGCCGACCATATTCTGAATACATTTCTGGAGTCCGTCCAGCTCTACCGATGAACCCCAGGACATGCCCTTCTCTTTCCAGGAGGTGAGCCGCGTGGGGATTCCAGATCGAAACTTGGGGGCAGCCACCCATTTGGCGTCGCGCGGCTCGGTGACGTAGAACCACGCCGATTGCCACCCCTTTATGGTCTCCACGAAGGAGCCTTCAAGCCATATAACGTTGGGCATCTTGCCCACCATGGCTCCGCCGCATTCTGCTTGTTGGCCGCCCACCACCTTCGGCTTGATATTAAAGGTCTTTAACCACAGGCCGAAGTGGGGCCGGATGCGGAGGAAAGCCTCACACATGACGATGAACGCCGAAATGTTGAGGACGAAGTTCGGGGCCAGATCATGGAAGTCCAGCCCGTAGTAGAACATGAGACCATGAACAAATGGATGGAGGGGAAACCCCAGTCCGCGGAGGAAGTGGTGGAGGAAGACTACCCTCTCGTGAGGTTCAGGGGTAGGAACGATCTGCCCCACAGCGGGCAGCCGATGCGCGATATTCGCGGCCAAGTATCTGGCTCCGCGCAGCTTCTTGATGTGTCCCTCCGTAACGGAGGAAGCAATCCATTTGCCTCCCACTCCGGACATGATTGGAGAAGGTTGATGGGAAGGATGTGGGCTTGGGCGTTGGAGCTCGAGTGCGCAAGAGTGTATGAGCAAGGAGGAAGAAGGCGTGGGTAGAAAAAGTTTAAACCTTGTCACTTTATAAGGGCAGCCGAAACTATGCACCCCCACTAGCCTGGTAAAACTCGCTTATCCCCCAAGCGCCGTAATCGATGCCGCGGTTGGGTTACCCACGCCCGTATTGATGAGAATCCCGTAATAAGGGGGACACGATCTCTGCTTTGACAAAACATGTCAAAAAAACTGCCTCGCGTTATGTGCGGGGCTAGTTAAAGGAAACGGTTCGAATAATCACCGGGCCATGGCTTAATGTCATGTTGCCAAAACGTGTCAGCAGATTGGATTTGTGGAAATATTATTCTCTCTTCGGAGATATGTGGAACTTGTTTTGCAGGGTCGGGCACTATCCTTTTATTTGAACTCTTCTGTGGTATATCCGGAGGAGGAACCCGCCTTGCAATGCCGAAGACAACACTGCGCGCCGGACTCATCGTCATTGAAGCCTGGTTCAGGGGCTACTGAGGGAGTCCGGGATTAGGGGTCTCCGGACAGCCGGACTATATCCTTTGGCGGGAATGTTCGACTATGAAGATACAAGATTGAAGACTTCATCTCGTGTCCGGATGGGACTCTACTTGGCGTGGAAGGCAAGCTAGGCAATACGGATATGTATATCTCCTCCCTTGTAACCGACCTTGTGTAACCCTAGCCCCCTCCAGTGTCTATATAAACCGGAGGGTTTTAGTCCGTAGGACAACATACAATCATACCATAGGCTAGCTTCTAGGGTTTAGCCTCTCCGATCTCGTGGTAGATCAACTCTTGTAATACCCATATCATCAAGAATAAATCAAGCAGGATGTAGGGTTTTACCTCCATCAAGAGGGCCCGAACCTGGGTAAAACATCGTGTTCCCTGCCTCCTGCTACCATCCGCCTTAGATGCATAGTTCGGGAAGCCCTACCCGAGATCCGCCGGTTTTGACACCGACAAGGGGTAATCTTTGCACATCCCATGTACTGAATAAGAAAGAGGTACATAGTTGGCTTACAATCGCCACTTCACACAATACATAAATATAGCATTACATCATCCAGATACAATCAAGGTTCGACTACAGAACCAAAATAAAGACAACCCCAAATGCATAAGATCCCTGATCGCCCCAACTGGACTCCACTACTGATCGTCTGGAAAGGAAACGTAGTAACGTCCTGAGTCCTCGTCAAACTCCCACTTGAGTTCAGTCGCATCCCCTGGAACGGTATCATCGGCACCTGCATCTGGTTTTGGAAGCAATCTGTGAGTCACGAGGACTCAAAAATCTCACACCCTCGCGGTCAAGACTATTTAAGCTTATGGGTACGGAAAAGGTATGAGGTGGAGCTGCGGCAAGCACTAGCATATATGGTGGCTAACATACGCAAATGAGAGCGAGAAGATAAGGCAAAGCACTGTCGAGAATCTATGATCAAGAAGTGATCCTAGAACTACTTACGTTCAAGCATAACACGAGACCGTGTTCTCTTCCCGGACTCCGCCAAAAAGAGACCATCACGGCTACACACACTGTTGATTCATTTTAATTAAGTTAAGTGTCAAGTTCTCTACAACCGGACATTAACAAATTCCCATCTGCCCATAACCGCGAGCGCGGCTTTCGGAAGTTCAAAACCCTGCAGGGGTGTCCCTACTTAGCCCATCACAAGGTCTCACTGTCAACGAAGGATATTCCTTCTCCCAGGATGATCCGATCAGACTCGGAATCCCGGTTACAAGGCATTTCGACAAAGGTAAAACAAGACCAGCAAAGCCACCCGAATGTGCCGACAAATCCCGATAGGAGCTGCACATATCTCGTTCTCAGGGCACACCGGATTGTCCAAGGTTCCGGTAGGCCAACAAGAGTTGCCCCTGGTGGCCACCGACTACTGACAGGTTGGACCAACACTCAGAGGAGCACTGGCCTAGGGGTTTAAAATAAAGATGACCCTCGAGTCCACGGGACCCAAGGGAAAAAGGCTTAGGTGGCAAATGGTAAAACCAGGGTTGGGCCTTGCTGGAGGAGTTTTATTCAAGGCGAACTATCAAGGTGTTCCCATTATAACCCAACCGCGTAAGGAACGCAAAATCAAGGAACATAACATCGGTATGCCGGAAACTAGGGTGGCAAGAGTGGAACAAAACACCAGGCATAAGGCCGAGCCTTCCACCCTTTACCAAGTATATAGGTGCATTTAAGTAAACAAGATATAATAATGATATCCCAACAATAAACATGTTCCAACAAGGAACAAACTCCAATCTTCACCTGCAACTAGCAATGCTATAAGAGGGGCTGAGCAAAGAGGTAACATAGCCAAACAACGGTTTGATAGGACAAGGTGGGTTTGAGGTTTGACATGGCAATATGGGAGGCATGAAAAAGCATGTGGTAGGTATCGCAACATAGTCATAGCAATAGAGCGAGCAACTAATAAGCGAAGATAGAAGTGATTTCGAGGGTATGGTCATCTTGCCTGCAAAGTTCTCTGAGTTGACGTAAGCTTGATCATCGTAAGCGTACTCAACGGGTTCCTCGATCACGTACTCGTCTCCCGGCTCTACCCAAAGCAAGAACACAAGCAAGGGAAACACAATCAACCATGGTGCAATGCGGAAGCAACATGATGCAAAACATGGCATGATATGCGGGGTGTAATATGCAATGCATATGCGTGCTCCGGAAGGAAAAGGTTGAACCAAGCCTCAACTTGGCAAACCAAGAGCGCCGATGGAAAGATGAGTTGATTTCGGTCGAAATCGAAATAAAGATCACCGGAATCGGATGCGCGGTATGCAAAAGGCAAGCAAAACAATAATGGCACTATTATGCGATTAACACCACGATGCCATCTAAAATGCAACAAGAAACTAAGCTAGTGCACCTTAACATAACAACAAAGCACATGGCAGTGATCCACTCAAGATGCTTGACAAAAGATGAACACTGAGCTACGGCAAAATCACACAATAGCAGGTTTAAACAAGCATGGCAAAAGTGCAAAAGATATCAGGTTCACGGACTTAGTGAAAATAACATGTCAGGATTTAACATCAGGAAGCAATGTTTAGAGCAAGATAACAACATGCTACAAGAACATATAGTGGCAAATCAAGGCATGGCATGAATGTACTCAAATCATATAACAAAAGTCCCTTACTGACCATAAGCCAAAAGGGATCAGAAAATATGATGGCACCCATGTAAACATAGCAAGTTTCGTTAATAGATTCAGACTTAGCAGAAAACTGGACATGGCAAAAAACAGAGTTACATAGGCATGTTTGCGAGCTCGATGCACTCACCACAAGGCATTGCATGACAAACTAAGCATACACCCAGCAAGAAGACATGATCAAGAAGCTAAACATGGCAAGAACCAACTCATATCATGCATGGATCAACTACAACAACCTTGGCAAAATTGAATAACATGTAAACAATCTGCCAGGAATATTTTATAGCAAAAGTAGAGCAAGATTGAGTCATTCTATGGTACTCCATAATTTCAAACAAAGACATTGATGGATAGAGCATAACAATATCTCAAAATCATTCTAACTGAACATGCTCAAAAGGGGCATGGATCACTCTGTAGCAACATGAATACATGGCATAAAAATAACATCAGGGAAATGACTTAGAAGAATTCGATGTCACTGAAATCAGCAACATCATGAGAGCTACTTTGCATGCTTGTGCTAGTCACCACATTGATCAAAAAAATACATGGCATACACCCCCGTTAAGATAGCATGGCATAGCCCAAAACACATGTAGGGCTCAAGTTCATAGGAGGCACACATTAAACATGGCAAAAATGACAAATGTCCATAATTTGTTAAGAAACAGAAACTAACATTATATAGAATTCTTGCAACAGCATTTAGGACATTAAGATGGACTCAAACAAGCATGGTGCAATGGAATGAAATGAAGATGACAACCTAACGAACAATTCGATATATGGCACGCCCAAAACGGAGCTACGGATGATGAGATATGATGCGACGAACACAGCTAAAAAATATGCAGGGAGAAGGACTTAGGAAAAATTCTGCCTAGGGTTTGTCGGTGCGCATCTCGAGGTTCGCCGGGGATTTGTTGGAGATAGACGAGGACGGCGGCCGACGAGGCAGATCCGGGGCGGATCCGGCCGGATCTCGCCGGATCCGGGCGCGGACGCCGAGGACGGTGAGGAATGCGGCGGCGAGCGGTGTGGCGGCGTCGGGCGGTGGTGGCGGTCGGCGTGGCAGTGAGGAGGCGCGGCGGGCGGTGGCCGGAGTAGCGGACGGCGACAGCCTGGCGAAGGCGGCGCGGGGCAGCGCGACTCCTCGCGCGAGGCACGGGCGGCGGGGAGCCGCGGGCCGGGGAGGGCCCTGCCTGGGCCTGGCAGGCCGGCGAAGTGGGCGCGGGGCGCAGCGACTCACGAGGCGACACGTGGCGGCAGCACGGCGAAGTTGGACATGTCCGGCCGTCTCGGACGTGTCTGGTGGCGGCGGGGGAAGAATTCTAGGGTTTGGACCCGGGATTTTCGGAGGGGGGCATATATTTATAGGTAGAGGGAGTTTGGAGTGTCCAAATGAGGTGTGGTTTTTGGCCACGTGATCGTGATCGAATGGTCGAGAGGATGGAGGGGGTTTGGATGGGTTTTGGGCCACTTTGGAAGGGTGTTGGGCTGCAACACACACGAGGCCTTTATGGTTCCTCGGTTAACCGTTGGAGTATCTAACGAACTCCAAATGGCACGAAACTTGACAGATGGTCTACCAGTGGTATACCAAGGCCGCTTGGAAAATCTCGGTCCAATCCGAGAACGTTTAACACCCGTACATGAAAAGAGGCAAAAGGGGACGCCGGAGGACATAGGGGTGCCCGAATGCAAAATGGACAATGGGGAAAATACTCGGATACATGAGACAAACACGAATGCGAATGCGATGCACATGATGACATGATATGAGATGCATGACATGAACAAAATGCAAAACGGAGACAAAACCCAACCACGAGGGAATATCATAACTTAGAGCCGAAAATGGCAAGAGTTGGAATACAAATATGGCAAGTTACATACGGGGCGTTACAACACTCCACCACTACGAAAGGATCTCGTCCCGAGATCTAGGACTGAAAAACTCCGGGTATTCGGAACGGAGGTGGTCCTCGCATTCCCAGATGCCTTCACGGTCGGAATGATGTGACCACTTCACTTTCAGGAATTTGATAGACTTGTTGCGAGTCTTGCGCTCAGTTTCTTCAAGAATAGCAATGAGATGCTCAAGATAAGACAGGTCTTCTTGGAGATCAATCTCTTCGAACTTTATGGTGCGGTCAGGAGTCTTGAAACACTTGCGAAGCTGAGACACATGAAACACATCGTGCACATTTGCCAAGTTGGATGGAAGCTCAAGTTGATAGGCGAGATCGCCTCTTTTGCCAATGATCTTGAAAGGACCCACGTATCTAGGGGCCAGCTTCCCTTTGATTCCGAAGCGATGAGTACCTTTCATTGGAGAGACGCGGAGGTAGACATGGTCTCCCATCTTGAAAGCCAAGTCATGACGCTTGCTATCATAGTAACTCTTCTGGCGCGATTGCGCGGCTTTGAGATTTTCACGAATGACTTTGCACATTTCTTCAGCCTCTGTGATCAAGTCATTGCCAAGAAGTTGGCGTTCACCAGTCTCTGACCAATTAAGAGGAGTACGACACTTTCTGCCATAGAGAATCTCGAATGGGGCCTTGCTCGAACTCGCTTGAAAGCTGTTGTTGTAGGAGAACTTGGCATATGGAAGACAATCTTCCCACTTCATACCGAAAGAAATGACACAAGCCCTGAGCATATCTTCAAGAATTTGATTTACTCGCTCGACTTGTCCACTAGTTTGAGGATGAAAGGCTGTGCTGAACCGAATGTTGGTGCCCATGGCCTTCTGGAAGGAATCCCAAAACTTAGAAGTGAAGATATTTCCACGATCTGAAGATATCAACTGCGGAATGCCATGCAAGGAGACAATCCTGGATGTATATAGCTCTGCCAACTAAGCTGCTGTGATAGATTCTTTGATAGGAAGTAAATGAGCCACTTTAGTGAGCTTGTCGATGACAACGAAGATAGCATCATTGCCACACTTGGACTTGGGAAAACCAGTCACGAAGTCCATCTCAATATGGTCAAATTTCCATTCTGGAATGGCAAGAGTTTGGAGGAGACCAGCTGTTCGTTGTTGTTCTGCTTTCACTCTTCTGCAGACATCACATTCATTCATGAACTGAGCAATCTCGCGCTTCATTCGAGTCCACCAATACAATTTCTTGAGGTCATGGTACATCTTTGTACTTCCAGGATGAATAGAAAGGAGTGAATTGTTAGCCTCGTTCATAATGACTTTACGAAGGTCACCCTTAGGAACAACAATTCGATCATCCAAGAATGGAGTATCTTTGTCATCAAGGCGATAACACTTGTATTTGGGTTGGCTCTTGGCAATTCCAATCTTCACCTTCTTCACCATAGCATCAAGAAGTTGAGCCTCACGAATCTGATCTTCCAAAGCAGGAGAGACTTGGAGGTTGGCAAGGAATCCTTGAGGAACAACTTGGAGATTAAGTTTGCGGAAAGCTTCACAATGATCTGGTTGGAAGGGCTTGAGAATCAAACTGTTGCAGTAAGCCTTCCTGCTCAAAGCGTCAGCAATGACATTGGCCTTTCCTAGAGTATATTCAATACTCGGATTATACTCTCGAATCATCTCGACCCAACGAGTCTGCCTGATGTTGAGGTTGGGCTGAGTGAAGATGTACTTGAGACTCTTATGATCAGTGAAGATGTCCACTTTCCTTCCCAACAAGAGATGTCTCCATGTTAAAAGAGCATGGACAACTGCCGCTAACTCAAGGTCATGAGTGGGGTAGTTCTTTTCGTTGGGCTTCAACTGGCAAGAGGTATAGGCCACAACTTTCTTCTCTTGCATTAACACAGCACCGAGACCTTGCAGGGAAGCATCACAAAAAACCTCGAATGGTTTGGATTCATCAGGAGGAGTCAGAAATGGAGCTGTGACTAACTTCTCTTTGAGGGTGTTGAAAGAGATGTCACATTCAGACGTCCAGACATACTTCACTTGCTTCTAGAGAAGGTTGGAAAGAAGCTTCGCAATCTTAGAGAAATTCTCAACGAATCTTCGACAATAGATTGCGAGCCCAAGGAAGCTGCGGGGTTGCTTCACATTCTGAGGCGCTTCCCAATTCACAATTTCAGGCACCTTCTCAGGATTCACAGCTATGCCCTTAGCGGAGATGATATGCCCAAGGCAGAGAACCTCATCGAGCCAAAATTCGCACTTTGAAAACTTCGCATAGAACTGATGTTCTCTGAGTTTGTCCAGCACCAATCTCAAGTGCTTGGCATGATCCTCTTTGTTCTTGGAAAAGACCAAAATGTCATCGAGATAGACCAGGACGAAGTCATTTGTGTAGGGGTTGAAGATGAAGTTCATCATGTGAGAGAATGTTGGAGGAGCGTTGACAAGGCCGAAAGACATGACAGTGTATTCATAAGAACCATAGCTTGTTCTGAATGCTGTCTTGGGGATGTCTTCTTCACGAATGCGAATCTGATGATAGCCCATACGAAGGTCAAGCTTGGAGAATACTTGAGCACCTTTGAGTTGTTCGAAAAGCTCGTTGATGTTGGGAAGTTGGTACTTGTTCTTTATGGTCTTCTTGTTCAATGGACGGTAGTCGACATAGAGTTGGTCCATGCCATCCTTCTTCTTGACAAAAAGAACACCACAACCCCATGGAGAAGAACTTGGTCGGATCATACCCATACGCTCTTGTATATCGAGTTGTTTCTTCAGCTCCTTCAACTCTTCTGGTCCAACTTGTAAGGACGTTTGCAAACAGGTTCCGTGCCAGGCTCAAGATCAATGACGAATTCAACTGGCCGGTGAGGAGGCATTCCTGGAAGCTCTTCTGGAAAGACGTCTTGATATTCACAAACGACTGGAATCTGAGAGATGGCATTCAACTCGCCCTTCTCATTGAGAGAAAACAGTCGAATGGTATCATCACGAGCGACAAAGACGATCACATCCTCAGACAAATGTGTCAATTGAATCTGCCTGGCAGCACAATCAAGCTGAGCCTTGTGCTTAGAAAGCCAGTCCATTCTGAGAATAAGATCAATATCCGAGTCACCAAGGACCATTGGAGAAGACAGAAACTTATAGTCGCCCATCTTGATAGTAACATCAGGAACCATGGAGTTAGCGTACATGCGTTTACCCCGTGAGACAACTGCTAACGGACTAGGAAAAACTTGGAAAGCCAACTCATTCTTAGATGCAAATGGTCTTGAGATGAAACAATGCGATGAACCAGTGTCAAAAAGAACTTTTGCAGGAATATCATTAACAGGAAGGTTACCCATGATCACTTCGGAAGAGTCCTCTGCCTGAGCTGCGTTCATCAAGTTGACCTTTGAAGACTTGGGATTATGCTTGACCACTGCATTGCTGGCAGATCTCACAGGATGAGGAGGCGGAAGACGCCTCTGGTTGAAGCATTTGTTTGCATAGTGACCCTTCTGCTAACACTTGTTGCACGTGACCTCTGAGAGCAGCCGGTGATACGAAGCACTTGACCTTGGAGCATGAGACGAAGTTTTGTTCTGAAAGCCTGGGTTGGGTGGGTGGGAAGATCCATTGCCACCTTTGCTCTTTCTGCTGATAAGGCTGACGGAACGGAGGAGGAGGAGGCAGCCAATACTTTTGCTGCTTAGCTGCCATTTGAGTTGAAGAAGAAGAAGGAGTTGCATCCCTGACTCTCTTCTTGGAAGCATCGCACTTGAGCTGAGCACCCTCTTGCTTTAGTGCCATATTGTAGAACTCATCGTACTTTTCGGCTCAAAAAGCACGAGGGCTAGTTGCAGATCTTCTCTGAGGCCACCTCTGAACTGATAAATCATGCTCTTCTCGTCAGGGACGTCTTGCTTGGCGAAGCGAGCGAGCTTTTGGAACATGTTGTTGTATTGGCAAACAGACAAGCTGCCTTGCTTTAGATTGCGGAACTCCTCACGCTTGCTCTCAACAACACTTTGAGGAATGTGGTGAGCTTTGAAGTCTTGGCGGAAATCATCCCAGGTAATCACATGACCTCCTCTGGAAACTTTGTATTGTTGATACCACTCAACAGCTTGGTCTTTGAGTTGGAACGAAGCAAACTTGACAAAGTCCTCAGGCCTGACGAAGCTACACTCAAAATGTTTGCAGATATCCACGAGCCAATCATCAATGTCTGTGGCCTCGACACAGTTACTGAAGGTCTTTGGATGGTTTGCGACGAACTGGTTGAGGGTAGCAAACTGAGTTTGATTGTTTCCATGGCCTTGATTTCCTTGGTTGTGCTCTTGCAAGAGTTACATAATGAACTATGTGTTGGCGTTGGTAGCGGCCATCACAGCTTGCCATGCCTCCGAAGGTGAAGGTGGTGGTGGAGGTTCCGGATTCTGACGTGTTGGAGGAGCCATCCTGAAGAGGGTGACATTCGTTAGCATCTTGAAAGACATATATTCAAGCTGAATCAAATGGATCAAAATTGCAACATATAGCCTTAACATTCGAACAAGAATGAACGAATGAATTCCAAATTAAATGATCACACTTCCATAAATTGAGAAGCCACTTAGATAGAGGTAGATCAATAAAACAACAAGGTATGGATATGAACAAATACTTGGTAAGGATTACCCAATCACAAACCAAATATATGCGGGAACAAAGAAAATAGAGCTACATGAATTCCCACCTATGAAACTCCTGAAACTTTCCGGTTATGCAATCAGGTGTTGGGGATACAGGCGAAGCATAATATCTCACCCAAAACTAGCAAATCCTACATCGAGCTGTATCCATCCTTCAACACATAACCAAGAAACCTTCGGAAATCATTTACCTCAACCTTCGAAAAGCATCCGTTATACAAGTTATGGAAATACTCCCGAACTCCCGCCCCAGTACTGGGTGGCGTCGAGGTTATCTCACCAACAACTGCATAAAGGAGATTTTCGATGTTGGCGAAACTCAGGTATTCCAGAACTGCAACGATAAGATTGTGACGACAACACCTCGGAGCTCAACTCCCCGGGACACTGCCACAACCCCTAAATGTCAGGAGGCACCAAGAACAATGTTCTCGTCACAAAACCATCGGAACGATTCCAAGATACCTGCGTGATCCTAAAAAATAATTTTAGTGAAATTTGAGAAGAGAAGAGTCAAAATTGTACGTCAGGATGCCTCACCAGAGCGACGAAGGGACTGAGAAGTAAAAAGAATCCTACTCTCCGATATATATAATCCTAAAGACTCAAAACATTTTTCTAGACACAACAACGCCAGCGATTAGATCAAGCAGGGGGCTCCTAAGTCGGGGAAGGCTCTGATTACCAACTTGTCACACCTCCGATGCGGCTATATCTCCCACGTGTCGGAGCACGACTTAGAGGCATAATCGCATTGTAGGCATGTCGCAAGAGGGGTAATCTTTACACATCCCATGTACTGAATAAGAAAGAGGTACAGAGTTGTCTTACAATCGCCACTTCACACAATACATAAATATAGCATTACATCATCCAGATACAATCAAGGTCCGACTACGGACCCAAAATAAAGACAACCCCAAATGCATAAGATCCCCGACTCGTCCACAACACCGCCTTCATTGGCGGCCATGACCACGCCATCACCATCAGACGCAAAGGCCCTGACGAGGGCGTCCACATTATCCTCCACCCATCGCGCCAGGGCACCCCGGACGGCTATGGGCACGGGTGCGATGGCAGCGTCGAAGTCAAAGTGGGGGTCCCTGTCCAGCAGATAGCTGAAGACGCGGGAGAATGCACGCCCGAGCAAGGCTCGGCTCCTCTCTTCGACAAGCCAACGAGATCTTTCAGAGCGGTTCTCCAGAAGCGTCACCACATCGGTGAAAAACTGGAGGTTGCCGGCGTAGTTGACCTCATGCGGCTCCTTAGCGGGAGCCTCGCAGATGCTGCCCAAAGCTGTGTTGGCCCTTTCTCTGAGCGTTTGAAGCATGAGGGCATGCTCACTCTCAAGGACCCGCCGCCGACGGATCTCGTCCTCATTCCGCTGCGCGATGGCCTCGGCGTCATCAACCCTCTGTTGGAGAAGAAAATGCTCGGCCCGGGAAGAGGACAGCTCCGCCAATGCTGCGCTGAGGGCGGCTGCGGAGGAGTCCGCACGCCGCGTCACTTGGGCCAGTTTGGCCCTGAGGGCTGCGGTCCTGCCCTCAGCCTCAGCCTTGATCAGCCCCAACCTCGTCTCGTATTCATGCTCGAAGGCCGAGCGAGCTTTCGCCACGCGGCGATCGACTTCTTCCTGGGCTCGGGCTTCGCGCCCGACAACGTCATCCTCCGCCCGAGCCACCAGGCGCTCCGTCGTCTCCAACCGCTCAAGATCAAGGTTGCGCTCAGCGGCCTCCAGTGTCATCGCCTCCTCGCGCTTCAGAAGCTCCGCCCGATCAACAGGGGCCCCCTCCATCGACTCAAGGGCCACCTGGCGCAGTTCCACTTGCTGCTCCAGGGAGTTGCCCTAGGCCAGGAGCTCCCATGCGCGCTCCTCCGCATCCTTGCGCCGTTGGTCTGCTTCCAGAGCCTCCTCGACGGCTTGGGAGCAGGCCTTCCGCGAAGCTGCCAGCGATGCTTCAGCCTTCGCGTTTTCAAGATCAGGTTTGTGATGAGCGAGGGCGATGGCTACCTTTAGTTTGCGCCTCTCCTCAGCAAGGCGCAAACCTTCAGCCTCGAGGCGCGCATCCTCGTCAGTAAGCTCTGCCCTGATCCGGCTCACCGCATCCGCTGCCCTCTGGAGGAACTCTTCACGAAGGGCGCGTCGCTCCCGAGCGCGCCTGAGCACGTCTTCCGCATCACCCTCTTCCACCGGAGCATGCGAAGGACCCCGAGGCGGCAGGCCCCCTCCCGGCATGGGGCTGGGGGCTGGCGCCCTAGCCATCGCCAGACGGACCTCTCTGGAATCCGGCCTGGCGCCGGTCCACCCACGGAGGAGGAGCCAAAGACAGACTTCAGCCATTCACCATCTATGATCAGAGGAGGAACGCGGGGCAAGCCGAATGTGGCCCAGGAGGACTCATGAAGAAAGGACAGCGGGCGCGCATGCTCGAGGTGCCCTATGGAACGGACCACTCCACCAACTGGTCTGGCAGCAGGGGTGCCGCTCGAGCTCGGCGAGCCCAGGGCCAGCGGAGAAGGCGAAGCTTGGGAGGATGGCTCCCGGGCTGGCTCAGCGGGTTTCACGGGGCAGGGCCTGAAAGGGCCACAATCAGTCGCAGGGATAGCAAAGTAAACGAGCAAGGAAAGAAGAAGACTTACTTGTCCATGGCAAAGTACTTCCTGCGCTTCAACAAGCGGCAAGGGCGGTCGTTGCCGCCCAAGGCCTCTTTCCTCTTGCGGAGGTGTCACACCCTGATTTTCATGCCACAACACTTAAGCTAATACATCTTGATAAAGTGTGGTTTGACAAAAACTTTTGCATTATTTGGCTTTTATTTGGAGTTGGTTTTCTCTCTGTGTTTTCAAGTGCTCTTTAAAGTCAACACAACTCCACCTTCTATACTTCATCTCCTTGCTCCAAACTTCTCCCCAATGATCATGCCATGTGTATAGTGCAATATAGTATTTTCTTACAAAAATAATTTGGCCAAAAAGTATTTTCTAAAATTAGATTTCCAAAAACCCTTGAATTGAGATTTGTACTGCAAGTACTTAATTAAGGGCAGCAAAAATATTTCCAAAAGTATTTTTGACTCCTATTAGATATAGGATACCCAGAAACCACAAAAATATAATTTTAAAAGTTATTTTCCTATTTTATTTAAAGGCTTTTTCTTAAGGCCAGAAATGGTCTTTAATAGGTTAAAATTATTTGAAAGCCTTAAAAATATTTGGCAAAATTTAGGGAAACTCACAGGACATATACTTTCCATATATAAGAGTTTCAACACATGGTCATGTTCAAAATATTGGTCAAATCCCTCAAAAACCCTTTCTGGATATTTCAAGCTTTTGAAATATTTACAAAGGAAATATTCCCCAAATATTCCAAGAAAATTCTATCATGTCACATAAGACATGTTTGATGATCTTGCCAAGCCTCATGTCATGGAGAATAGTATAAACCCATGAAACCCTCTTAAAACCACTTCTGTCCTTTTTCAAGTTTGAGCAACTTTGCATTGTCAAACATGTCCAAATGCTCTCAAACATGGTACACATGCTCAAATGGTGTAATAATGCATCTAGACCAAATGGCACAAGTTGGAGAGAATGTTATCTTGATCAAAGTACCCCAAAACCCTCTCTGAACAGAATCAAATTTGAACAACTCTACATTGCCAAGTGTGTCCTTTTCTTCTGAATTTTTGTGGACATGTTCAAATCCTCAAATGATGACACTACACCAAGTGGTGCATCAAGGAGAATAGATTTGCATGACTAAATCTTGGTAAAGCCATTTCTACTCATTTCTAGGGTTTACCAAAGTTACATTGGCTACTTTGCCCGAATGAGCTCAAACTTGGTGGAACATCCTACTTCTATGTGCCATTCCATCCTGTTAATTCTCATGGCAAGTGGAATTAATTTTCTTTCCCAAACCAACAACAAACACCTTCTGCCATTTTCCCAAAATCATCATTTTGACCTCTTCCACTAATCTCCTTGAGCTCAACTTTTTACCACAGCTCCTCCTAGTCCCCTTTCACCTCCAGTAACAAGGGCAAATCCACAGCTCACTTATTGTATGGGTAAAACCCCACTTTCTCTCTCTGGACAGCCCATTTGCACACTTCTTCTTCCTCTCCCCTCACCCCAGTGGCCATCCATGGCATCCAATGCTTCCTTCCCTTTCTTTACTCCCTCCTAGAGCTACCAGACATTAGTGGCCGCGCCCACAAGGCATATAAAATGCCATGGCATGCCATTTGGGCGCTCTGGAGCGCGCTACAGTGCGCTCCCGCACTGTAGCCGCCCCCTTCCAACCACCTCCGGCCACCTCGGGCCTCCCCCGCGCGCCTGCCGATGCGCCTCGGCGTCTGCAGCACGCTATGCGGTCGGCCCCCTCCTCTCTCCTCCTCCCCGCGCCTCCGCGCTAGCGAACAGAGGCCGCCCGAGTGCGCCAATGGAGCGGCTCACACACTCGCGTCTCTGACCTCTCCCCGCCCTCTCCCTTAGCTCCCATCGGCGTAGTCCACGCCCAGGAACACCCCAAACACGGCGCCAGCTCCTCCCGAGCCCTGCAGCGACGAGCGTGAACTCGTCGGCGCATGGGTCTACTAGACCTCGCCGTTCGCCTATTTAAATGGCTCCCCGAGCCCTTCTCTCCTCACCACTCGCTCTCTCACTCCCCTAAACACCCCCGTACACCACTCGCCCCTCTCCAGACGAGCCCGAGCTCGAGATCAAGCTCGAGCTCCGCCGCCTCGGGTCGCCGTCGATCCCACGGTACAGGCCTCCCCTGCTCCTCCTCTGCCTCGATCTGGAACCCCCGAGCACCCCTGACCATTTCCCCATTCTTCCCCGCCTCTTTTGCAGCCGGAAACGGCCGGAGCCGTCAACGCCCGAAGCTTCTCCGCCGCGGGACCTCGTCGCCGGCGAGCCAGGCAACTCCGGTGACGTCCACCACCTCCACCGGAACGGCGACTCGACGCTGAGTCCAGCCGTACCCTTGCCCGACCTCACCGTGGCCTACGTCGTCGCCGGTGAGCTCGCCATCCCCTCTGACCTAGGGTTGATGACGACGGCCATGGGGCCCGTCCGTCAGCCTCTCGCCCTGACGCCTGGGCCCTGCCCGTCAGGTTTGAACCTGGCGCGCGCGTGCACCAGTGCGCTGGGCCGCCTCTCTGGCTGGGCCTGCTGCCCTGCGGCTGTTCTGGCCCAGCAGGCACAGGGCCGTTTTTCTTTTTCTTTCCTGTCATTTTTCCAAAAATTCCCCAGGACAAAATATATGTCCAAATAAATTAATTCCAATTCCTAAATTCCTAGAATATTGCAAACTATTTGATGGTGCAACTTTCATTCAAATCCAGCAACCTTTTCTTCACTGTAAATATTTAAATGTGATTTTAAGCATTTAAATATGCCTTTGTAAATCCATTTCTCCTATTCTTCTACACCAAGTCCAAAACTAGGAATTTTCCCCTTCTTAGTTTTCAACTTAGTATTTTACAAAAATAAGTTGACATTTTTCTGAGCACTTTGGTTTTTCTATTTAATTATTTCCTTATTTTCTCATTATTATTTTGCGACGATAGATTGCGTTGCTGACGAAGGAATTGGACCAGAAGACTTTGAAGACCAAGGCAAGCAGCCCTTTGACCATGTCTATGAAACCCTTTTTATGCATGTCATATAGCACTTTATTAGTGTTGCTTCGGAATCATGATGAGAGGGTAACCACTTTGGTGGATTGCCTTCGTTACTTCCTCGTTGATTCCTGCATTGTGCATGACCCTACCTTCTTATGAGGGTTATGCCGGTGGGAGTAGATAGGATGCTAAGTAGTGCTACGCAAAGGGACGGGTATATGCATGGTGATGGAGACACAGTATTTTCAAAAGACTTTTAAAAAAACCCATCGGGTGCCACTTATGCTCGAGGGAGACAATGAGATGGGTAACCACTTGATGACGAAGTGGTGTACCGAGGCAAGTGTGTGTTGTTTTCGAAAACGGATTAGATTTAAGATTTGTCGACTGCCCCAACCTTACATGCGCAACCACTCTACCCTTATATGGGAAAGGGCATTATTGATTACTTAGGTCGATACTAGCTTGGAGCCCGCATTACTAGTGACGGGGGAGAGTTGGTGCTCTCTCTCGGGACGGGGTCGTGCCAGGTAGGGCGGCCATGACTGTTTTTACAGGGCACCGGATACACCGTTGTGTCCCCTCTCGGATGTTACGATCTCAAGTGAGTCTCGCATGATGTACATCGTGAGGATATGGAACAACGAGTGGACTCCTTGTTAGTGTCGTCTAGGGAAAGATAATGATCGGGTGCTTACCCCGGGTACTTGAGGTATCGCGGGTCGTGGATGACACGGAAGTTCCCCGGATCTTGTGGGTAAAGTGTGCAACCTTTGCAGAGTGTAAAACTATTGGAATAGCCGTGTCCACGGGCAAGGACAGTTGGGCGGTGCTGCTTAAACTACGTCCATGTGTTTACAAACCAGTGTGTGTGTTGGATAAGTGGGAAGAACTACTCGGGTCAAACCCAAGAACTTGACATGATTGAGTTGGGTTTGTGCCCACTCTATTTATGTTGATATCTGTAACCTGTCCTCATGGTTACTTAAATTCTCCTAATGCATGTCTTACACATTGTTGAACTTGTCATTGCACTCAAAACTAGCTTTCCGCAAAAAATTTACCTATATCATGCATTGTTGTATCTTGAACCAAAACATGGGTTGCTTGCGAGTACATTCATAGTACTCATTGGCTTGCCACTGGTTATTTAATTGGCCAGGCATGGAAGAACAGGAGTTCTAAGAAGAATTCTTTGGAGATGAACATGCGAACTAGGACGCTTCCCAGTCAGAATGCATGTAGGGTTAAGGCAGATGGCATGGGTTCTACTTATCGACGAAGATTTCCGCTGCTTGTGTTTCATTTGATGTTCAGCCCTTAAGGCTTTATCTATGTAAGACTTGACCATAATGGTCATGATTTGTGTAAGACGGTATGTATGGATGTAAGACTCTTGTTATTCAGCTTCTGTGTGTTCAGTGAGCATTGATCTCTGGGATCACTGTACAGGTGCATTCGGTGATCTCGACTTATGAGTCGGGGTCCCCACAGGAGGGCCTCGAAGTCTACACGGAACCGACCTAAGCGCCCGGCGCAGGGGTCGGCCCCTGTTACGGAAGAAGCGTCAAGATGATCAGCGCTGGAGGAGTCAGCCTGGGGGACGCCATGAGGCGTCGCCTCGTGAGGAATGGCTGGGGGCTCGGAAGCCCCGGGCTCAGGAACCATGGGCCGCGACTCTGCACCTGTCCCCGCTCCAGGGCGGGCCTCAGGAGACGCCGCCTTCGAGGCTTCTCGCGGCATCGGCACCTCGACGTCGAGCGCCTCAACCCTCGTCGGTTCTCGTCTCCCCGCCCTGTTGCCCGAGGAAGGACCGCTGTGGGCGGCAGGTGAAGCAACCACGGCGGCTGGGTTCTCGCGGGGCCCCATGAAGCCAGCCGAGCGCAGTCCCCACTCATCGAAGTTGGGCATCTGCATCACAAAATCGGCCCGGCCAGAGCAAAGATACAAGAGGATACCATTGCTCCGAAGGCTGCCGGGGGAAGGATCGCCAGTCAAGACTCTGGGCACCGTCCGCAAAACTTCAGGCGCCAAGCCCTCCTCCTGAAGCCGCATGCGGTCTCTATGCCCCGCAAAGTCCCACATCCGGCGAGAGTAGCGCTGAAGAGGAGCAATGCGACATTGGAGGAACTCCTTCACCACCTTGGGCACTGTCACATTGAGCGCCCTCAAACTTTGGAAGCGGCGCCAGACGAAGGCGAGCCGGGGGCTCGCGAGCACCTCATGGTCCCAACCCGCGTGAGGAACAACAGGCGAGGTCGGGTGCGAGAGCAGAGGGTTGGGCACTCCAACGTCCACGTACAACCACCGCTCTCTGAACCTGGCCTCAGAAGGTGGTAGGCCGAAGTCGATCCCTGAAGCGACCGTCTCTGGAACAGCCAGGAAGCTCACACACCCTAAGCACTGAGTGGGATCGCTCAGGCGCAAGGAAAAGAAGTGGCGCAGTAGGGCCACGGAAGGGGGAATGCCTATCATCGCCTCGCAAACAAAAGCAAAGACAGACAGAGGAGTAATGGACTCCGGCCCGAGGTGCATCATGTGGATCTGATAATGGGAGAGCACTGCATTGAAGAAGACGGCAAAAGGGGGAACCAGACCCGCCCATAGGGCATCGGCGAAGAATCGGACCTCCGTGACGATCCTATCAAGGGAGGCATGGGATGTAGGCCAGGCCGTGGTCCTGCCGCACTTGTTGAAGATAGTTGCAAGGGCGAAGCGGACCTTCTCCAAAGCTTCCGGATTGAGTATGACCGACCGGGCGACGGCGGGGGTCGCCGCTAGAGGTGTGCGGGGCGAAGGCGCGGGCTTCTTCACCCTTCATTTCTTCGAAGGGGCCTTGGCAGAGAAGAGGAGGAAGAACTCGAGCCGGATTGGCGGCGAAGGCTGGAGCTTGAAGAAGAAGGAAGGGTAGGAGGAAAGCGAGCAGCGGAAAGGAGTAACAACTGTGTGCAACTACGGGTCCGCTTAGCGGGGCGAGTAACAAGGCGTCGTGGGGAAGCGCATACGCCCATGTCCAACCAGTCGCCACGCGGCGCCCAAGCCGCAGGCTGTTGGGGCCTGCGGCGCTTCGCACTTGCCCCGTCGCTTTCCTACTAGGCCAAGCCCGGGCGCGCCTTGGGCCCGGGGGCTACTGTCGGTGTTCTGGGAACGGGGGTCCCCAGACCTGCCTGCCTGCGGCCTGCGGCGTGGCTCAAGTGGGGGCCCAGCGCGGCCCATCTTCATCAGCTCAAGCTCAAGACCCTCGCGAGGGGCCAAGCCTCACGGGGCGGACGACAGGAAGCTTCCTTAGAGGCAGCCTCATCAGGCAGGCTCGCGAGGAAGCTGAGAGATCAAGGTAGGAGTACCCCGCGAGGAGCCCGTGACACAAGCCATGACGATCGAGACCAGGCGGGCGCCAGGCGGGCGCCGGCCTGCGTACTGTCCTTGTTTCCCCTTTGGTGCAAAGGGGGCAAGCACAGGCCAAGGCACCGGGCAAAGGTTACCATTCCGGTGCAACCAGACCAAGACCAGCAGAGCGGCAAGACGGAGGTCACCATGGAGCCCAAGAGGCGTCATCACTAGTGCTTTGGGCAGCCGAAGACCACCTTTGGTCAGGATAACTTGTACTATATGTTCCCCTTCAAAATGGCCAATTTTTGGCGCCCTTCCCGCTCATTATTCGGGGAGAGGCCCAGGGCCTCTATAAGTAGAGCCAGCCACCACAGAGTAGAGGGATCCAGACAATGATCTAGGGAGTCACATCTAGAGATCTGGTAGAACCCTAGCAGAGAGAGAGAGAGGCGAATGAACTCACCCTAGTAGTTCATCGGACCAGCTCAAGAACACCTCTCGCGAGGCTGTTCTTCCCTTGTACTGTTCATCATCAGCCCTTGAGGCAATCCACCACACCACACACTTGAGTAGGGTATTTTTCGGATTTCGGGTTCCGGCAGACCCTTGAGGTTCGAACACTAGGGTGCGCGCGGAGCTTTCGTCTCCTACCTACCTGCACCCCTCCGCCTTGCTAGGATCTAAACTAAGGAAAGACCAACACAAGAGACACAGGGTTTATACTGGTTCGGGCCACCGTTGTGGTGTAACTCCAGTGTGTGGTGTGGTGGATTGCCTCTTGGGCTGATGATGATGAACAATACAAGGAAGAACATCCTCACGAGGGTCTGTTCTTGGCTGGGGCGATGAACTGCTGGGAGGAGCTCAGTCGCCCTTCTCTCTCTCTCTCTCTTTCTCTCTCTTTCTTTTTGCCCTCGGTCCTCTCTCCCCTGTCTAGCGGGTGGCTGGTCCTATTTATAGGGGCCCTGGTCCTCTTCCCAAATATCGAGCGGGAAGGGAGCCAACAATGGCGGGCTAATTTGAAAGGGGACAGCTAGTACTAGCTATCCTGACAAAAGTAGTCTTCGCCTGCGCAAAGCTCTGGTGATGACGCCGTCTTGGGCTCCACGGTGACCTCCTTCTCGTAGTCCTCCTGGTCTTGGTCTCGTTGCACCGAAATGGCAACCTTTGCCTGATGCCTCGGTACTCCGCGGCTGCGCTTGCCCCCTTTGCACCAAAGAGGAAAGGAGGACACTGCGCGGGCTGGCACTCGCCTGGTGCCCTCGGTCGTCATGGCTTGCGTCACGGGCACCTCATGAGGTACCCCGCCTTGATCTCTCCACCTCCTCGTGAGCCAGCCTGACGAGGCCGTGCCTGAGGAAGCTCCGCGTCGTCCGCCCCGCGAGGCTTGGGCCCTCGCGAGGGTCTTGGGTTTGTGTTGGTGAAGATGGGCCGCGCTGGGCCCCCTTTTGAGCCACGCCGCAGGCCACAAGCAGGCAAGTCTGGGGACCCCCGTTCCCAGAACACCGACAGTAGCCCCCGGGCCCAAGGCGCGCTCGGACTTGGCCGTGCAGGGAGGCAGAAGGGCAAGAACGAAGCGCCGCGGGCCCTAACAGTCTGCGGCCTTGGGCGCCGCGTGGCGGTTGATTGGACGTGGGCGCCTCCACTTCCCCATGGCGCCTTGGCAACTGCACGGATTGGACAAGTCCCTGCATGCAAAGTGGGTCATGATTACATGCGATCGTGGAGGTAGGCGGTTGGCCTCCGCCGGCCATAAGTACGGAACCGTGCGCGCCCTTCCAGTCCATCCCAACTTGCTTCTCCTTCTTCCCGATTCTTGCTCCGTCTTGCTGCGATGGCTCCGATCTGCCGGTTCTCGACGGCAGAGAAGGGAAAGGCTCCCCAAGAGGAACTAGACCCACTCCCGTCGAAGAAACGGCTCGCCCCCGGTGGCTCGGACGAGGGGGGCCTTCAGGTGGTGTCGAGGCCTTTGTGCGAGCGGGCACCGCCGGGGTTCCCGCTTCCATTGTACGCCCACGTCGAGGGCCCTGAAGGAGTTGATGCTGACCGCCACGGGCAGCGTCGCCGTCGGCGCCGACGGGTCACGAAGGTGTGGGTCGTCCCCCTGTGGCCCACACCGAGGGCTCCTCCCGAGAGTTCGTGCTTCACGTCGCCATTCCTCTTCAGTCTTGGATTCGCCTTCCTCCCTTCGTCGCCTCCATCATCCCGCAGGGGGAGCCCCTGGAGCTCTGGCTGCAGCACGCCGGCTGCAGCACCCTCGCGACCGAGGCAGAGGTCGCGGTCGTTGCCCCGGGCGAGGTCTACATGACTCGGGGCTGGAGAGAGATCGCCCGGGTTTGCAGGGTAAGGGGCATCTTCGCGGTCCACTTGGATTACGATGGTGCTTCGGTGATGCTCTTCAAGGTCTTCGATGCGAGCGGGCGCCGGCTGGAGTGCTGCCCCAGGGAAGGTGGCCAGGACCCTGCCGCGACGAGGACTGGGCCCGCCAACCGCTCCCTTGGCGGCTCCTCAGGTGGTGGAGGCGTCGGAGGTTCCAGCGACTCCGGCGAGCTCTTCGCGACTCCGGAGACGAGCGACGATAGCTACGAGCCCCTGAGCCGGCACCGCTCCTGGAGCAGGGCGGGCTCGTCAGGCCGCCGCCGACCCTGATCTGGATGGGGTTGGCGTCGGTGCTTGATGGCCCACTGTTGATGATGGCGTCTTTTGCTGGGACGTGCGTAGTTTGTGTCCCTTTAGGATCTGTTCCCTGCGAGGAATCAAAAACGCGTCCCGTGGGGGCTTGTAAGGTGCATGTGATCCTGTTTTGTTAATATAACCCCTGTCGTAGAATTGTGCGAGTTGCTCATTCCATCTTAGCTCAGTCCTCCCTATCGAACCTCACGAGGGCTTGGTGCTCTGCGCCGACAGGTCCCAGTCCCAAGGCGGCTTCAACCGTCGCTGGTATGCCAGGTCGCGATGCCGTGGTCAAGGCTAGGAGGTGAGCGACCCGGAGTCCGGTAAGAGCCCCTGAGTCGCGATGATCAGGAGGTCCCCTTTGGCGCCCAAGCAGCCATTGTTTGGTGAGAAAGGAGAGTGGTGTCGCTAACACGGGATGGCATTAGGTGCGGGGATGGTGCCACGGTAGCTGGCGCTTCCGGGTGATGACTTATCTCAAGGATCAGGGGCCGCTCTCTGGTGTGTCGCTGGGTCCGTACTTCAACAGGCACGAGGTTGCTCGGCGAAGTCCTCGCGTGTCTCTCCCCTCTCGCCTTTGTTCCCCTTTCTGCTCTACGTCCTCAGGTCCCGGCCCTCGAGCGGGTCTCAGCCATCGCTGGTATGCCAGGTCACGATGCCGTGGTCAAGGCCAGAGGGTGAGGGCTGGAGAGCCGGTAGGAGCCCTGAGTCGCGATGCTCAGGCACCCCCCCCCTTTAACGTGCAAGCGGTTCGCGCGGACGAGGGCGAAAGAGACACCGCAAGGGCCTTGCCTGACGCAGCTCCTTCAGGAGGTCCTGCAGGTCCACCATAGAAAAAACAAGGGGTTGCCATGACAATTGACAGTCAGCCATTGGTTGCTTCCGAGGGGTAGTGAGGCACTGAAGGCTTGACGAGGTGACGCTGTGCGGGGCTGCCGCGGCTAGAGCTCAGCCATCCAGGTTTTTCGGCGTTGCAGGGACGGACCCATGCGCAAGTGTTGTGCCGTTTGGGAGCAGCTCCGTTAGTTGGCGTCAGCTGAGTAGGCAACTAGGTAAAACACATTAGCCGCAAAGGAGTGGATTCGTTCAAATAGATGCTGGGAATGCAGACATCACTGGGTCAGGCCCGAGCGACTTGGGGATCATGCAGCCTGAGGGGCGCCCCCAACAAGGTAAGCTAACAACATGGAATAAAAAAGGGATACACGCCGTAGGGACGGACCCACGCGGCCTGGGAATAATGCAGCCCTGGGGGGGCTCTCCCAGCTGGAAGTAAAACTAGAAAGGTGTTACCCGATGATGTTGAGGACGAAGGAGCATTGATGTAGCAGGCTCGGTGGGCTGCGGGAGCCGATCCTCACGAGCCCCCAGGCCCAGGGGCCTCGGGAGGCTCCGGAGGCGCTGGCGGCTCCTCGCGGGCCATCTCCATCCCTGCCAGGGCAGCAGAATGCCTGGCCTCTCGTGCCTCTGTGGTGCCCCTCATGAGGCGCTGGTACGCGTCAGCCGCGCTCGGCAGGCCATAAGGCATGCGAACGTAGCTGTGGGGTGGGCCTCCGTAGCGCCCCACTCGCGAGGGCCAGAGGCGCTCCAGAGAGGCGACTCGGTTGAGCCCTGGTATGTCGATGCAGACGCGCAGCCCACCATCCTCGCCTGGATGGGGAGCCATTGCTGGTAGGCGGCGGCCGCCTTTCATGATTCTTGACTCCTGTAGCTCCTGAATGACCTTGTTGATGAACTCCTGAGGGTCTGGATCTCCTTGCCTTGCTCCTTCTTGAGGGAAACGTGCTTCGAAACACGCCTCCATGTGGTGCCCAAGCGCCTCCCTCATGACCCTAGCTAGGTCGGTGGCCCTCCAGGGGAGAGCCCCCGAGCCCTGCCTGAGGAGGGCGCTGGGCGCGCTTTCCTATGCGATGGAAGGAGGTTCCCCCTGGGCAGGCACGGGCCCAGAGGGGCCTGCCTCCTGAGTGGTCGGGCCGGACGATGTCTTCTTCTTCTTAGGGCGGTCTCGGGAGGCCTCCTGCTTCCACGATCCGGGACTTCCAGTGACGCGGCCTGAAAGGCTCGTTCCAGGGAACACACCACGTCCTTCTCTTCACAGGGCACCGTGATGACTCCGCCACCTCCTGGCATCTTGAGGACGTTGTAGCCGTGGTGAGTTACGGCCATGAACTTGGCCAGTGCTGGGTACCCAAGGATGGCGTTGTACGGCAGGCGAATGTGAGCGACGTCGAAGTTGATGAGCTCGGTGCGGTAGTTGTCGCGTGCCCCGAAGGTGACAGGGAGGCAGACCTGCCCAATCGGGACCGTGGAGCCGTCGGTGATATCGGAGAAAGGCTTGGTTGGCTGAAGCTGGCTGTAGGGCACTTGGAGGTTGTTGAATGTTTCCACAGACAGGACGTTGAGCCCTGCCCCGCCATCGATGATGGTCTTGGTGACCACCACGTTGCTGATGATTGGGGAACAAATCATCGGGAGGACTCCGGCTGCAGCCGCACACTTGAGCTGATCTGCCGAGCTGAACGTGATGGCGCACGCCGACCACCTGAGAGGGCGCATGGCTTCGAGCCTGGGGAGGACTGCGTTCACTTCGCGGGCGAACTGCCTGAAGATGCGCTGAGAGGCTGGGGCTTGTGCCCCGCCCAAGATGCAGGCGATTGCGCGTGGCTCATGGAAGCCCCCAGCCCCCTCGTCCTGGTGGCGGTCTTCGTTTCTTCTTGGCTGCGGCGGTAGTGATGGGAGGCCTGCGTTGCCTTGCGGGCGATCCTCGCGAGGCTGATCCCTCCAGTCCCCCTCGCGAGGCTGATCCCTCCAGCCTCCCCCGCGAGGTGGGTCTTGCCAGCGATCCTCGCGAGGTTGGTCGCGCCACCCTTGGCATGGGCCACGGTCTTCCCAGCGTCCTGCGTTCCTTCCTCCTCCTCGGCCGTAGCCCCGGTCACTGCGGTCAGGGCGACGGTCGATCCTTCCTTCTCGCACGGCTCGGAGCTCTTGACATTCGTTGGTGTTGTGGGTGTGGAGGTCGTGGTACACACAGTATCGGCCGCCCTTGGAAGGTTCGGGCTGATCTCTACCTTGCTTGGTGTCTGGTTCTGCCGCGAGCACGGTAGCCCCCTTGCGCTTCACATCCTTCGTATTGGGCTTCTTCTCTTCTGGGTCTGCGGCAGGCAGCTCAAGGAGGGAGAGACGCCCTTCCTCGGCCCTGGCGCACTTGGTTGCCAGGTTGAACAGCTCCAAGGAGGTGCACAGGTCTTCATGCATCGCCAGCTCCTCCTTCATCTTGACGTCGCGCATGCCGTCGGAGAAGGCCGAGATGATGGCCTCCTTGGTTGTAACACCCTCGATGCGACTATATCTCCCACGTGTCGAGGCACGACTTAGAGGCATAATCGCATTGAAGGCATATGTCGCAAGTTAGGCAATCTTCACAACATCCCATGTAATATAGATAATAAAAGGGGAGATAACATAGTTGGCTTACACTCGCCACGTCAATCAAATACATAAATAACATTACATCAACCAAACACTCATGGCCCGACTACGGCACCAAAATAAAAGATAACCCAACATGCGACACGGCCCCGATCACCCCCAACTGGGCACCACTACTGATCATCAGGAAAGGAAACATAGTATCGTTGAGAGTCCTCGTCGAACTCCCACTTGAGCTCGAGCGCGTCACCTGGAGCGGAATCATCAGGCCCTGCATCTGGTGTAATAGTAATCTGTGAGCCACAGGGACTCAGCAATCTCGCACCCCCGCGATCAAGACTATTTAAGCTTATAGGTAAGTCAAGGTAAATATGTGGAGCTGCAGCAAGCGACTAGCAAATATGGTGGCTATCCTGTTCGCAAAAGAGAGTGAGAAGAGGAGGCAAAGCGCGAGCGAGAAAACTAGAGGAAAACCTGCGCAAACATTACTCCAACACCGTGTCCACTTCCCGGACTCCGCCGAGAAGAGGCCATCACGGTAACACACTCAGTTGATTCATTTTAATTAAGTTAAGGATTCAAGTTATATACAACCGGACATTAACAAATTCCCATCTGCCCATAACCGCGGGCACGGCTTTCGAAAGTTCAAATCCCTGCAGGGGAGTCCCAACTTAGCCCATGACAATCTCTCACGGTCAACAAAGGAATAGACCTCCTCCCGAGACGTTCCGATCAGACTCGGTATCTCGGTTCTTCAAGACACTTCGACAGGTTAAAACAAGACCAGAAACACCGCCCGAATGTGCCGAAAAATCCCGATAGGAGCTGCACATATCTCGTTCTCAGGGCACACTCAGATGAGACTAGCTACGAGTAAAACCAACCCTCAAGTTTCCCCGAGGTGGCCCCGCAGGCAGCTCAGTCGGACCAACACTCAGAGGAGCACTGGCCCGGGGGGGTTTAAATAAGATGACCCTCGGGCTCCGGAAACCCAAGGGAAAAAGAGGCTAGGTGGCAAATGGTAAAACCAAGGTTGGGCATTGCTGGAAAAGCTTTAATCAAGGCGAACTATCAAGGGGTTCCCATTATAACCCAACCGCGTAAGGAACGCAAAATCCGGGAACATAACACCGATATGACGGAAACTAGGGCGGCAAGAGTGGAACAAAACACTGGCGAGAGGCCGAGCCTTCCACCCTTTACCAAGTGTATAGATGCATTAAGATAACAAGATAATATAATGATATCCCAACAAGTAAATAAATGTTCCAACAAGGAACGGCCTCCAATCTTCACCTGGGGCTGAGCAAAGCGGTAACATAGCCAATCAAGGGTTTGCTAGGACATGGTGGGTTAGAGGTTTGACATTGCAATTTGGGAGGCTTGAAAGCAAGTGGCAGGCATAGTAGCATTGGCATAGCAAAAGAGCGAGCATCTAGCAAAGCAAAGATAGTAGTGATTTCGAGGGTATGGTCATCTTGCCTGCAAAGTTGTCAGAGTTGACTGGATCCTCAAAAGCAAACTCAACGGGCTCCTCGTTAGCGAACTCGTCTCCCAGCTCTACCCAAACAAGACAAACAAGCAAACGGAACATAATCAACCACGTGCAAGGATCAAACAATATGATGCAAGGATGGTATGCTATGCGGGATGCGATGCGGGATGCATATGCAAGATTTGACAAGCGATGCATGAACATGGCCTCAACTTGGAAATCCAAGTGTGCCACTGGAAAGATAAGATGAAATCGCTTGAAAACGATATAAAGAACGCCAGAATCGGAGTTACGGTTTGGAAATGGCAAGCAATTCAAATATGACACCGGTCTGCGATTTACAGCAAGTAGCCATCTAAATGCAACAAGATGAACATGCTACAGCACCCAAACATGGAATAAAATACATGGCAGGGATGCATTCAAGATTCTTAACAAAAGTCTAGCTCTAAGCTATGGCCAATTCATCCATTATCAGGTTCAAGCAAGCATGGCAAAAATGCATATGGCAAACAGATCTCAGACTTAGTGAAATTAACACTTGTCTGGAATTTCAGATCAGGTAGCACACTTCGGAGCAGCAAAACTACATGCTACGGGACCTGAACATGGAAAAGTAAAGCATGTCATGGAGCTACTCAAAGAGCTTAACAAAAGTCCCTTAGTGACCTTGAGCCAAAAGGGATCATAAAATACAATTGCAAGCATGTGAACATGGCAAAACATAATCAGATCACAGACTTAGTGAAAACTGGAGCATGCTGAAAACAGATATCAAGTAGGCATGTTTACGAGCTTGATGCACTCATCACGGAGCAAGTCATGACAAGCTAAGCATACACCCATCAAGAATACACAAAATGCAAGCTAGACATGGCAAGAACAATAACATAGCATGCACGGATCAGCTACAACATCATCGGCAAAATCGTTAACAAGTAGACAATCTTCCCAGATTCATGAAGTAGCAAAAGTAGAGCTCGATTGAATCAAGCTAGGGTGCTCCATAATTGCAAACAAAGACATGGATGGATAGAGCACTACAAGATTAACAGAACATCCTTACTGATCATCCTCAAAAGAGGCACGGATCACTAGGAAACAACATGAACATATGGCCATAGGAGATAAATAGCTCAAAGACTTGGTGGAAATGCTAAGTCCCTGAAATCAGCACTTACAAGTGCACCACTTTGCAATCTTGTGCTAGTCACCACACACATCACAAAAATACATGGGTTGCACCTCTGGAAAGATGGCAAAACCCTTAACAAAACATATGTAGAGCTCATGGGCATATCATGCACACAATAATCATGGCAAAAATGACAAATATCTAAATGGAGCAGCAGATTTGACAATTTACTCAAGTAGCCCTCTTCTAACAGCATTTCGGGCATCCAGATGAACTCAAATGAAAATGATGCAATGGAATAAAATGAGGTACTCTCTGAGACGAACATTTTGATATGCTATATGCGAAAAACGGAGGTACAGATGCGGAGTTATAGCACGATGAACAGGAGCATATGGATCTGGAAAAAATCCACCTCACGGATCTAGGGTTCGGTGGCACGCGGACCGAGGCGGCGGCGGATCTCGCCGGAGTTGACCCGGAGCTCGCCGGAGAAGGCAGGGGCGGCGGTGGCCGGACTTGAAGCGGGGGACGGCCGGAGTTGGGCTCGCCGGAGCCACCGGAAGAAGAGGTCGGCGCGGTGCGGGCGATGTGGCGCCGACGAGGAGGCGTAGCGCCGGCGCGGTGCACGGTGGTGGTCGCCGGAGCGCGCGGTGGTCGCCGGAGCGCGCGGCGGCGCCGGGCGGTGGGCGGCGACCTGGCGAAGAGGCGGGGAGGCGGCGTTCGAGGCGGCCGGGCGCGCGGGCGGCGGCGGGCAACGCGCGGGCCCCGGGGGCCGGCGATGGGCCTGCCTGGGCCGGCGGCGTGGAGCGGCGGACGCGCCAACGGGACGGCGACATGTGGCGGCAGCGGGGCAAGTCGGACACGTCCGGCCCGAATCGGACGTGTCCGGCGGCGAGAGGTGGAAGACGACTAGGGTTTCGCCCGAATTTTTGGAGGAGTGCACATATTTATAGGTAGAGGGAGCTAGGAGAGTCCAAATGAGGTGCGGTTTTCGGCCACGCGATCGTGATCGAACGCTCTAGACGGTAGAAGGGTTTTTGGTGGGTTTTGGGCCAAATTGGAAGGGTGTTGGGCTGCAACACAAACGAGGCCTTTTCGGTCCCTCGGTTAACCTTTGGAGTATCAAACGAAGTCCAAATGGTACGAAACTTGACAGGCGGTCTACCGGTAGTAAACCAAGGCCGCATGGCAAGTCTCGGTCCAATCCGGAAAAGTTTAATCCCCACACACGAAAGAAAGCTAGAAATGACCATCGGAGGAGAACGAAGCGCCGGAATGCAAAACGGACAACGGGGAAAATGCTCGAATGCATGAGATGAACACGTATGCAAATGCAATGCACATGATGACATGATATGAGATGCATGACAACGACAACAACATACGGAGGCAAAAAAAACCCGAACTCGAGAGAATAAAATAACTTAACGCCGAAAACGGCAAGAGTTGGAGTACAAATTGGGAAAGTTACATCCAGGGTGTTACAACACTCCACCACTATGAAAGGATCTCGTCCCGAGATCTAGGACTGAAAGAATGCCGGGTACTCAGAACGGAGGTGATCCTCGCGTTCCCAGGTAGCTTCACGGTCGGAATGGTGTGACCACTTGACTTTGAGAAATTTGATTGACTTGTTGCGAGTCTTGCGTTCAGTCTCTTCAAGAATATCAACGGGGTACTCACGATAGGAGAGATCTTCTTGGAGATCAATGTCCTCGAAGTTGACGGTGCGGTCTGGAGTCTTGAAGCACCTTCGGAGCTGAGAGACATGGAACACGTCATGAACATTTGCAAAGTTTGAAGGAAGCTCGAGTTGATAGGCGAGGTCGCCTCTCTTGCTGACAATCTTGAAAGGTCCCACATATCTGGGGGCAAGCTTCCCTTTGATACCGAAGCGACGAGTACCTTTCATAGGAGAGACGTGGAGGTAAACATGATCTCCGATCTCAAAAGCCAAATCACGGTGCTTAATATCATAGTAGCTCTTTTGGCGGGATTGGGCTGCTTTGAGGTTATCTCGAATGACTTTGCACATTTCCTCTGCCTCTGTGATTAAGTCATTACCCAAAAGCTGACGTTCACCGGCTTCAGACCAGTTGAGAGGGGTACGGCACTTCCTGCCATACAGAATTTCAAATGGGGCCTTGCCCGAACTTGCTTGAAAACTGTTGTTGTAGGAGAATTCAGCATAAGGAAGACAATCCTCCCACTTCATGCCGAAGGAGATCACACAAGCCCTGAGCATATCTTCAAGAATCCGGTTGACACGCTCGACTTGACCGCTAGTTTGAGGATGGAAAGCTGTGCTGAAGCGGATGTTGGTGCCCATGGCCTTCTGAAAAGAATCCCAAAACTTGGAGGTAAAGATGCTGCCACGGTCTGAAGAGATCACCTGTGGAATACCGTGCAGAGAGACAATCCGAGAGGTATAGAGTTCCGCCAATTGAGCTGCAGTGATCGACTCTTTGATAGGCAGACAGTGAGCCACTTTGGTGAGTTTGTCGATGACAACGAATATAGCGTCATTGCCACGCTTGGACTTTGGAAACCCAGTCACGAAGTCCATTTCAATGTGGTCAAACTTCCATTATGGAATGGCAAGAGGGTGGAGGAGACCTGCTGGCCTTTGGTGTTCTGCCTTCACTCTTCTGCAGACATCACATTCGTTCACGAATTGAGCAATCTCACGCTTCATTCGAGTCCACCAATAAGCCTACTTGAGGTCCTGATACATCTTCGTACTCCCAGGGTGGATGGAGAGGAGAGAATTGTGAGCCTCGTTCATGATCACTTTACGGAGATCACCTTTGGGCACAACAATACGATCCTCGAAGAAGAGAGTATCCTTGTCATCAAGGCGGTAGCACTTGTACTTGGGTTGACTCTTGGCAATCCCAATCCTCACCTTTTTCACCATAGCATCAAGAAGCTGGGCTTGGCGAATCAGATCTTCCAAGGTAGGAGAGACTTGAAGGTTGGCGAGGAAACCTTGAGGAACAACTTGCAGATTAAGTTTGCGGAAAGCTTCACAAAGCTCGGGTTGATAAGGCTTGAGAATAAGACTGTTGCAATAAGCCTTTCTGCTCAATGCGTCAGCAATCACATTGGCCTTGCCTGTAGTATACTCAATACTCAGATTATACTCTTGGATCATTTCGACCCATCGAGTTGCCTGAGGTTGAGATTAGGCTGAGTGAAGATGTACTTGAGACTCTTGTGATCAGTGAAAATGTCCACTTTTCTTCCCAATAAGAGATGTCTCCAAGTCAAAAGAGCATGCACAACTGCCGCCAACTCGAGATCATGAGTGGGGTAGTTCTTTTCATTGGGCTTCAACTAGCGAGAGGTATAAGCAACAACTTTCTTCTCTTGCATCAACATTGCGCCAAGACCTTGGAGAGAGGCATCACAAAAGACCTCGTACGGCTTGGTTTCATCAGGCGGAGTCAGAACTGGAGCAGTGATCAATTTCTCTTTCAAAGTGTTGAAAGCAATGTCACACTCCGGAGACCAAACGTACTTGACGTGCTTCTGGACAAGATTTGAGAGAGGCTTTGCGATCTTAGAAAAGTTTTCAACGAATCTTCGACAATAGCTTGCGAGACCGAGGAAGCTATGGAGTTGCTTCACGTTCTGAGGAGGTTCCCAATTCACAATTGCAGACACCTTCTCAGGATTCACGGCAATGCCCTTGGCAGAGATGATATGAACAACATAAAGAACCTCATTGAGCCAAAATTCACACTTGGAGAACTTGGCGTAGAACTGGTGTTCCCTGAGCTTATCGAGTACCAAACGCAAGTGCTTGGCATGATCTTCCTTGTTCTTCGAGAAAACCAGAATGTCGTCGAGATAGACCAAAACGAAGTCATTGGTGTAGGCGTTGAAGATGAAGTTCATCATGCGAGAGAACGTCGGAGGAGCGTTAACGAGGCCAAAAGACATGACAGTGTATTCGTATGAACCATAGCTTGTCCTGAAAGCCGTCTTGGGAATATCTTGCTCATGGATTCGAATCTGATGATAACCCATACGGAGATCAAGCTTGGAGAATACTTGGGCACCTTTGAGTTGTTCGAACAGCTCATTGATGTTGGGAAGTGGGTATTTGTTCTTGATGGTCTTCTTGTTCAATGGACGGTAATCAACACAAAGCCGGTCCGTTCCATCCTTCTTCTTCACAAAAAGAACACCACAACCCCACGGAGAAGAACTAGGCCGGATGAGACCCATTCTCTGTTGAATATCGAGTTGCTTCTTCAGCTCCTTCAACTCTTCAGGTCCGAGCTTGTAAGGACGATTGCACACGGGTTCCGTGCCAGGCTCAAGATCAATAACGAACTCAACTGGCCGGTGCGGAGGCATTCCTGGAAGCTCTTCTGGAAAGACGTCTTGATATTCGCAAATGACTGGAATTTGCTAGATGGCATCGAGTTCACCCTTCTCATTGAGAGAAAACAGACGGATGGTATTATCCCGAGCGGCAAAGACAATTACATCCTCAGACGAATGAGTCAATTGAATCTGTCTGGCTGCACAATCAAGCTGAGCCTTGTGCTTAGAAAGCCAATCCATCCCGAGAATAAGATCAATATCCGAGTTACCAAGAACCATTGGAGAAGCCAGAAACTTGAAATCTCCCATCAAGATAGAAATATCCGGAACCATCATACTAGAACTCAGACGCTTAGCCGGAGAGACGACTTGCATAGCTCTAGGTAAAGCCTTAGTACTAAAATTGTTCTCCGATGCAAATGTGAATGACATGAAGGAATGCGATGCACCTGAGTCAAAAGTACTTTTGCAGGAATATCATTAACTGGAAGGTTACCCATAATCACATCTGGCGAGTCCTCTGCCTGAGCTGCATTCAACAAATTGACCTTGGCGTGCTTGGGGTTATGCTTGACCACAGCTGTACTTGCCTATCTGACAGGAGGAGGAGGAGGAGGACGCCTCTGATTGAAACACTTTTTGGCATAGTGACCCTTCTGTTGGCACTTGTTGCACGTGACCTCTGAAAGCGTACGGTGGTACGGAGCACTTGATCTTGGAGCTTGAGACGAAGTCTTGTTCTGAAAGCCGGGGTTGGGTGGGTGGGAAGATCCACTGCTACCTTTGCTCTTCTACTGATACGGCTGACGGAACGGAGGAGGAGGAAGCCAATACTTCTGCTGCTTGGCCACTTGAGTAGAGGAAGAAGGAGTAACATCTCTGACTCGCTTCTTGGAAGCATCACACCTCAGTTGAGCGGCCTCTTACTTCAACGCCATGTTGTAGAACTCATCGTACCTCAAAGGCTCAAAGAGAACAAGAGCGAGCTGGATTTCTTCTCTGAGACCACCCCTGAACTGGTATATCATGCTCTTCTCATCAGGTATGTCCTGCTTGGCAAAGCGGGCGAGCTTCTGAAACAACTTGTTGTAGTCATAGACAGACAAAGAGCCTTGCTTCAGGTTGCGGAATTCCTCACGCTTTCTTTCAATCATGCTCTGAGGAATATGATGAGCTCTGAAATCTTGACGGAATTCATCCCAGGTGATAACACGTACACCTCTGGAATCCTTGTACTGCTGGAACCATTCTGCAGCTTGATCTTTGAGTTGGAAGGAAGCGAACTTGACAAAGTCCTCAGGCCTGACGTTACTGCACTCGAAATGCTTGCACAGATCCACAAGCCAATCGTCAGCATCGGTTGCCTCAACACAATTGCTGAAAGTCTTTGGCCCATTAGCAAGGAACTGGTTGAGTGTAGCAAAGTGATTCTGATTGTTGCCTTGGTTCCCTTGGTTGCCTTGATTGCGCTCTTGAAGAATTTGCATGATCAACTGTGTGTTTGCATTGGTTGCGGCCATCACAGCTTGCCATGCCTCCGGAGGAGGTGGAGGTGGTGGCGGATCAGGATTCGGGGTTGTGCGCGTTGGAGGAGCCATCCTGAAGAGGTTGACATCCATTAGCACATTGATAGACAAATATTGAAGCTGAATCCAACGGAATGAAAATTGCAACATATAGCCTTCACATCCGAACAAAATGAACGAATGCATTCCTCTTGAAATGGTCACATATCCACAAATTGAGAAGCCACGCAGAATTAAGGTAGAGAAATAATTCAACAAGGTACGGATCAAGAATGAATAATCGGTAAGAAATCCCAATCTCAAACCAACTATCCATGGAAGAAGAACTAGAGCTACTAGAATTCCCACCTATGAAACTCCCGAACCTTTCCGGTTATGCAATCAGGTGTTGGGGATACAGGGGAAGCATAATATCTCACCCAAATCTAGCAAATCCTACATCCAGTTGTATCCATCCTTCAACACATAACCGAGAAAAACTTCGGAAACCATCTACCTCAACCTTCGAAAAGCATCCGTTATACAAGTTATGGCGATACTCCCGAACTCCTGCCCCAGTACTGGGTGGCGTCGAGGTTATCTCACCAACGAACTACATAAAAGAGATTTTCGATGTCGGCGTACTAAACTCAGGTATTCCAGAACTGCAATGATAAAATTATGACGACAACACCTCAGAGCTCAACTCCCCGGGACACTTCCACAAAACCCCTGACAGGAGGCACCAAGACAATGTTCTCATCATAAAACCATCGGAACGATTCCAAGATACCCGCGTGATCCTAAAAAAATTTTAGTGAAATTTAAGAAGAGAAGAGTCAAAATTCTACGTCAGGATGCCTTACCAGAGCGATGAGGAGACTGGGAAGTAAAAAGAATTCCTAAACTCTCTGATATATAATTCCTAAATGACTCAAAAAAAAATTCTAGACACAACTCGGCTGCTAAAAACGATCAAGCAATGGCGCTCCTAAGGTCGGGGAAGGCTCTGATTACCAACTTGTAACACCCTCGATGCGACTATATCTCCCACGTGTCGAGGCACAACTTAGAGGCATAATCACATTGAAGGCATATGTCGCAAGTTAGGCAATCTTCACAACATCCCATGTAATATAGATAATAAAAGGGGAGATAACATAGTTGGCTTACACTCGCCACGTCAATCAAGTACATAAATAACATTACATCAACCAAACAGTCATGGCCCGACTACGGCGCCAAAATAAAAGATAACCCAACATGCGACACGGCCCCGATCACCCCCAATTGGGCACCACTACTGATCATCAGGAATAGTATCGTTGAGAGTCCTCGTCGAACTCCCACTTGAGCTCAAGCGCGTCACCTGGAGCGGAATCATCAGGCCCTGCATCTGGTGTAATAGTAATCTGTGAGCCACAGGGACTCAGCAATCTCGCACCCTCGCGATCAAGACTATTTAAGCTTATAGGTAAGTCAAGGTAAATATGTGGAGCTGCAGCAAGCGACTAGCAAATATGGTGGCTATCCTGTTCGCAAAAGAGAGTGAGAAGAGGAGGCAAAGCGCGAGCGAGAAAACTAGAGGAAAACCTGCGCAAACATTACTCCAACACCGTGTCCACTTCCCGGACTCCGCCGAGAAGAGGCCATCACGGTAACACACTCAGTTGATTCATTTTAATTAAGTTAAGGATTCAAGTTATATACAACCGGACATTAACAAATTCCCATCTGCCCATAACCGCGGCACGGCTTTCGAAAGTTCAAATCCCTGCAGGGGAGTCCCAACTTAGCCCATGACAAGCTCTCACGGTCAACGAAGGAATAGACCTCCTCCCGAGACGTTCCGATCAGACTCGGTATCTCGGTTCTTCAAGACACTTCGACAGGTTAAAACAAGACCAGCAACACCGCCCGAATGTGCCGACAAATCCCGATAGGAGCTGCACATATCTCGTTCTCAGGGCACACTCAGATGAGATAGCTACGAGTAAAACCAACCCTCAAGTTTCCCCGAGGTGGCCCCGCAGGGCAGCTCAGTGGACCAACACTCAGAGGAGCACTGGCCCGGGGGGGTTAATAAGATGACCCTCGGGCTCCGGAAACCCAAGGGAAAAAGAGGCTAGGTGGCAAATGGTAAAACCAAGGTTGGGCATTGCTGGAAAAGCTTTAATCAAGGCGAACTATCAAGGGGTTCCCATTATAACCCAACCGCGTAAGGAACGCAAAATCCGGGAACATAACACCGATATGACGGAAACTAGGGCGGCAAGAGTGGAACAAAACACTAGGCGAGAGGCCGAGCCTTCCACCCTTTACCAAGTGTATAGATGCATAGATAACAATGGCATATATAATGATATCCCAACAAGTAAATAAATATTCCAACAAGGAACGGCCTCCAATCTTCACCTGCAACTAGCAACGCTATAAGAGGGGCTGAGCAAAGCGGTAACATAGCCAATCAACGGTTTGCTAGGACATGGTGGGTTAGAGGTTTGACATGGCAATTTGGGAGGCTTGAAAGCAAGTGGTAGGCATCGTAGCATTGGCATAGCAAAAGAGCGAGCATCTAGCATAGCAAAGATAGTAGTGATTTCGAGGGTATGATCATCTTGCCTGCAAAGTTGTCAGAGTTGACTGGATCCTCAAAAGCAAACTCAACGGGCTCCTCGTTAGCGAACTCGTCTCCCGGCTCTACCCAAACAAGACAAACAAGCAACGACACAATCAACCACGTGCAAGGATCAAGCAATATGATGCAAATGATGCTATGCGGGATGCGATGCGGGATGCATATACAAGATTGACAAGGATGCATGAACCTGGCCTCAACATGAAATCCAAGTGTGCCACTGGAAAGATGAGATGAAATCGCTTGAAAACGATATAAAGAACGCCGGAATCGGATTACGGTTTGAAATGGCCAGCAATTCAAATATGACACCGTCTGCGATTTACAGCAAGTAACCATCTAAATGCAACAAGATGAACATGCTACAGCACCCAACATGGCATAAAATACATGCAGGATGCATTCAAGATTGCTTAACAAAAGTCTAGCTCTGCTACGCCAATTCATCAAATTATCAGGTTCAAACAGCATGGCAAAAATGCATTATGCAAACAGATCTCAGACTTAGTGAAATTAACCACTGTCTGGAATTTCAGATCAAGGTAGCACACTTCGGAGCAGCCAAAACTACATGCTACGGGACCTGAACATCGAAAAGTAAAGCATGCATGGAGCTACTCAAAGAAGCTTAAACAAGTTCCTTATCATAAAAACAAATTGCAAGCATGTGAACATGGCAAAAACTAATCAGATCACAGACTTAGTGAAAACTGGGAGCATGCTGAAAAACAATATCAAGTAGGCATGTTTACGAGCTCGATGCACTTACCACGGAGCAAGTCATCACAAGCTAAAAAACATACACCCATTCAAGAATACACAAAATGCAAGCTAGACCATGGCAAGAACAATAACATAGCATGCACGGATCACTACAACATCATCCGCAAAATCGTTAACAAGTAGACAAATCTGCCCAGATTTACGAAGTAGCAAAAGTAGAGCTCGGATTGACTCAAGATAGGGTCCATAATTGCAAACAATACATGGATTGATATAGCACTACAAGATTAACAAAACATCCTACTGATCATCCTCAAAAGAGGCACGGATCACTAGGAAACACATGAACATATTGGCATTATTGAGATAAACAGCTCAAAGACTTAGTGAAATGCCTATGTCCCTGAAATCAGCACTAACAAGTTGCACCACTTTGCAAGCTTGCTAGTCACCACACACATCACAAAAATAACATGGGTTGCACCTCTAAGAAAGATGGCAAAACCCTTAACAAAACATATGTAGAGCTCATGGGCATATCATGGCACACAATAAAATCATGGCAAAAATGACAATATCTAAATGGAGCAGATTTGACCAATACTCAAGTAGCCCTCTTCTGACAGCATTTCGGCATCTAGATGATCTCAAATGAAAATGATGCAATGGAATGAAATTATGTACTCTCTGACGAACATTTGATATGCTATTATGCAAAAACGGAGTACATATGTGGTTATAGCATGATGAACAGAGCATATGGATCTGAGATATGAGGACTTGGAAGAAAAAAAAACCACCTCGCGGATCTAGGGTTCGTGGCACGCGGACCGAGGGCGCGCGCAATCTCGCCGAGTTGACCCGGAGCTCGCCGGAGAAGGCCAGGCGCGTGGCCGACTTGAAGCGGGACCGCCGAGTTGGCTCGCGGAGCCACCGGAAGAAGAGGCCGGCGCGGCGGGATGTGGCCGCCCGACCGAGGAGCGCAGCGCCGGCGCGGTGCATTGTGGTGGTCACCGGAGCGCGCGGCGGCGCCGGGCGGTGGGCGGTGACCTGGCGAAGAGGCGGGGAGGCGGCGTTCGGAGGCGGCCGGGCGCGCGGGCGGCGGCGCGCGACGCGCGGGCCCCGGGGGCCGCCGATGGGCCTGCCCGGGCCGGCGGCGCGGGGCGGCGGACGCGCCAACGGGGCGGCGACACGTGGCGGCGGCGGGGCAAGTCGGACACGTCCGGCCCGAATCGGACGTGTCCGGCGGCGAGAGGTGGAAGACGACTAGGGTTTCGCCCGAATTTTTGGAGGAGTGCACATATTTATAGGTAGAGGGAGCTAGGAGAGTCCAAATGAGGTGCGGTTTTTGGCCACGCGATCGTGATCGAACGCTCTAGATGATAGAAGGGTTTTTGGTGGGTTTTTGGCCAAATTGGAAGGGTGTTGGGCTGCAACACAAACGAGGCCTTTTCGGTCCCTCGGTTAACCGTTGGAGTATCAAACGAAGTCCAAATGGTACGAAACTTGACAGGCAGTCTACCGGTAGTAAACCAAGGCCGCATGGCAAGTCTCGGTCCAATCCGGAAAAGTTTAATCCCCACACATGAAAGAAAGCTAGAAATGACCACCGGAGGAGAACGAAGCGCCGGAATGCAAAACGGACAACGGGGAAAATGCTCAAATGCATGAGATGAACACGTACGCAAATGCAATGCACATGATGACATGATATGAGATGCATGACAACGACAACAACACACGGAGACAAAAAAACCCAAACCCGAGAGAATAAAATAACTTAACGCCGAAAACGGCAAGAGTTGGAGTACAAATTGGGAAAGTTACATCCAGGGTGTTACATCGGTCACCTTGGGAATCTTGAGGCGCACGTTGTTGAAGCGCTGGATGTACTTCTGCAGGGTCTCCCCGGGCTGTGGTCGGTGGCCGGTCGCGAGTGCCTTGGAAGTTGGCGATGAAGCGGGTGCGCATCTCGTCCCAGGAGGAGATTGTGCCTGGAGCCAGGTTCAGGAGCCAGGTGCGGGCCCCATCCTTGAGTGCCATGGGGAACTAGTTCTCCATGACCTTCTTGTCTCCGTTGGCAGCTTCGATGCCCAACTCGTAGAGCTGGAGGAACTCCGCAGGGTCAGCCGTGTCGTCGTAGCGAGCAGGCAAGTCTGGCTTGAACTTGCCGGGCCACGCGACGCTGCGTTGCTCGGCGGTGAAGGCGCGGCAGCCTGCTGTGGCCACGGGAGGCCTTGGATGACAGGGAGCTTGGTCTTGCATGTCCCCACGCGCTGCAGCTGGGTGCAGCGCGGGGTCTTGACGGGCGGGAGCAGGAGCATGGTCGCGACGTGCTGGAGCAGGGAGCGCCGGGGCAGCTTCTTGCGGGCGAGGGACTTCTTGACAGCTCTGCTCTTGCTGCGCTGGCGCCTGCCGGAGCGGGTTCCGCCCACGGGCCACGCGCCTTGGATCCATGGCGCCTTCCTGAGGAGGAGGCGGTCGGGGCGCCGCCGGAGCTTCATTGCCCGCGCGGGGCGGGGTGCGGTGCAGCGGAACGGACGGCGCAGGAGAGCCCCCCTGCGGCGCGGACGAGCTCAGCGACACGGTCGAGCCATTCTTCGTAGACGTCGTCGATGGGGCGGTAGCACAGGAGCTCATTCGCCGCGATGAGTGTAGCTCGAGACTCCATGGGCGCGCGGAGCGCGCGGGACAAAGAACCAGCTGGGGTGAGCGAGGGAGTTGCGGTGCGGCCGTCTTACCACACGGACGGATGCTGGGACGATGCTTGCCGCTTGTCCCCCGCCGGGCCGGTGGCGGCGTTGACGGCAGGTGACGGGGAACGGCGAGGGCGCCCGCCGACAGGGGCCGTCTGGGCGACGCGGGAAGCGAGCGCGGCCGGGCGCTCGGCGCGGGCCCGACGAGCGTCAGACATGGGCGTGATGGTCGGAGGAGGACGGGGTGGTGGAAGACGAATCCCGGCGCACCCCTACCTGGCGCGCCAAATGTCGGATTTCGGGTTCCGGCAGACCCTTGAGGTTCGAACACTGGGGTGCGCGTGGAGCTTTCGTCTCCTACCTACCTGCACCCCTCCGCCTTGCTAGGATCTAAACTAAGGAAAGAACAACACAAGAGACACAGGGTTTATACTGGTTCGGGCCACCGTTGTGGTGTAACTCCAGTGTGTGGTGTGGTGGATTGCCTCTTGGGCTGATGATGATGATGAACAATACAAGGAAGAACAGCCTCGCGATGGTCTGTTCTTGGCTGGGGCGATGAACTGCTGGGAGGAGCTCAGTCACCCTTCTTTCTCTCTCTTTCTCTCTCTCTTTCTTTTTGCCCTCGGTCCTCTCTCCCCTGTCTAGCGGGTGGCTGGTCCTATTTATAGGGGCCCTGGTCCTCTTCCCAAATATCGAGCGGGAAGGGAGCCAACAATGGCGGGCTAATTGGAAAGGGGACAGCTAGTACTAGCTATCCTGACAAAAGTAGTCTTCGCCTGCGCAAAGCTCTGGTGATGACGCCGTCTTGGGCTCCACGGTGACCTCCGTCTCGTAGTCCTCCTGGTCTTGGTCTCGTTGCACCAAAATGGCAACCTTTGCCTGATGCCTCGGTACTCCGCGGCTGCGCTTGCCCCCTTTGCACCAAAGAGGAAAGGAGGACACTGCGCGGGCTGGCACCCGCCTGGCGCCCTCGGTCGTCATGGCTTGCGTCACGGGCACCTTGTGAGGTACCCCGCCTTGATCTCTCCGCCTCCTCGTGAGCCAGCCTGACGAGGCCGTGCCTGAGGAAGCTCCACGTCGTCCGCCCCCCGAGGCTTGGCCCCTCGCGAGGGTCTTGGGTTTGTGTTGGTGAAGATGGGCCGCGCTGGGCCCCCTTTTGAGCCACGCCACAGGCCGCAGGCAGGCAAGTCTAGGGACCCCCGTTCCCAGAACGCCGACAGTATTACACCACAACGGTGGCCCGAACCAGTATAAACCTCGTGTCCCTTGTGTTGTTCGTTTTTTCCAGCTTAGATCACGCGAGGAGATTGGACGTAGATCGGTAGGGGAAAGATCTCTGCGCGCACCCCAGTGTTCGAACCTCAAGGGTCTGCCGGAACCCGAAATCCGACAGTGCTCGCCCTACTGGATAGCGGCGTGGAGGTGGTTGTTGATGTTGTTGCAATGGTGCAGCAGATGCAGGTGGTGGTTGTGGAAGACACGCGAGTACTTCATCAAACTTGGTGTCCAACTTGGTGTCAATTATCTTCTCAACGTCATCACTCCTCTCCAGTGCCTTTCCAAAGCTGGCCATCACGTCTTATACCTGTTGACTCAACATTTGCTGAAATTTATCATGAAGCTCCTTCGTCGTCATGTTCTCCCAGTCAATCTTGTCGGCTTGTGGTCCTGCCATGGTTAGCAACAATAGAAACACACAAGAATATGATCCTACATACTACTAAAAAGTGGTGGTGGTGGGGTGTCACAAATCCATCAAGCAAATCTCAAATTCTTACCAGTTCTTACCCAGCAGCAGGTGGTGATCGGCAACCATTGTAGTCAAAACTCTCTAAGCTTGGATGGAGTGATTTCCTGGTGGTGTCAAATGCACGATGTAGATGTATGTGGAGCTGGGAAGGCTTATGATATGGTAGCAAAAATGTCAGCAATAACCAATTCAGAGATGCAAAGTTGAATAAATGCTCAACGACAGTACTGTGCTAGTCCTAGGCTAGACCGTGCTAGAGACGCGAGCCTAGAACACTAACAAAATCACGGCGCTGCATGTAAGCAAGGGTGGAGCACACTCTGAATCTCTTTTTTTTCTTCCTTTTCCCCTTATTTTTTGCACTTTTTTTGTTTTCTTTTTGCTCCGCAACAAATTTTTTTTTCAAAACAGTCTACAAATGGTCTAAAAACTGCCTAGCCAGAATTTTCTAAACTTCATTTTGCTTAGTTTGGAACTACTTTTCTTCTGTGGGTGGCCCAAAAGTTGGGGAGACCAACTAGGTCACGACTCATAGTATGGCGTGATCTGGAAATCGAAAACAAACCAACAAATACTGGACTCGGACTGGTGGCGGAGAAGAATCTGGTGGAACTCAGACTGGTGATGGTATATGACGGTGGTATATCTGGACTCGATTGGTGGTGGTATATGGCGATGCTATATGTGGACACGAATTGGTGGTTGTATATGGCAGCAGCGATTGATATGGTGGGGGTGGGGGTATGTGACAGTGATGATGTATATGGTGGGGTGGTGGTATATGGCAGTGATGAAGATGGTACGGCAGAGGCGTGACAACCGGTGACCAGATCCCAAAACTCTAAAACTCTAGACGCTAAGACCAGCAACTAGACACGATGATGCAACCGCAAATTCAACAAAGCAAATACACAAAAGATTATGCAATGGCTGAGATTTGTTTGGATATGATTAACTAACCCTAGGTTTTTGCCTTTTTATTTGTGGATTGTAGGTATGAAGAACAGACTCAATATAAACTATGAAAAACTGGAAAATATCACTGAGTAACCTAGAAATCTGATACCACTTCATAGAGGCAAAGGTGTCCCTCTTTCGATAAGATGGTGATTATCGTTTTCGGAGGAGTAGACTTCGATGATCCGACTATGATCGTGCACTACACCACAACACAGATGCAACGGCATGTAATTTGCCGAGAGAATGCACTTAAGACGGCAGATATACTGCCGGGAGGGAGTTTCTCCCAACAGATAGAACTGCCACAAGAACGGCTGCCGGGGATTACTTGTCCCGGCAGATAAACTATTCCCGACAGTTTGTCTGCCCTGTCTGTTTTATTTCCCGGTAGTTCTATTTCTCTCGGCAGATTGATCATGGCATGGGAACTACAGTCACCGGCAATAAATCTGCCGGCAGAACCTTGTTACCCCGGGAGTTAACATGCCATCACATTGATTTCACTAAAAAAATTCTATGCAGCTTATCCCTAATTTAATATACATTTAGTATGTTCGAACAATCATGCCAGATCTCACAGCTCATACATACTTCTCAATCAAAGTTACATATAAGCCACATCCAAAACCTTAAGTTTCATTTCATTCATAAATGACCAAATACATGTTTCTTGATACATTAAGGATGTTGTGCCACAAAAGTGAAAAAAAGACATATTCCTAGATGTGTTACACATCCAAAATGAGCATACATCGGCTTATGTGCTAAAATAAGCACCAAAATGAGCAGAAAAATTAAGTATGGACGCCTTGCAGATCTTGCCAAACCTCCAGCACCTTCAAGATCTTGTCAAACCTTCAGGAGATGTGTTCAAGGCCTTGTTTATAATGTTGAGCTGAAAAAAGTGAAGTGAAGTTTGAGGTTAGTCCAAAGTGCATCTGCATGCTAAATAATCTCTTGCTAAATATAAATATGCAACTAATAAAGGCACAATCTAGTGCTTCTATCTATCAGCAAAAGAACAAGAACGACTCTTACGAGAAGAGGGGCAGCTCGGCAGCAGCACCACCAGCATAGCGTGTAGAGGAGGGTCACCAAAGCAGAGGACGGGAAAAGGAGTAGCATCAGCTGCAACACAGCATCAATCTCTCCACTCACCATTTTAATTGTTTCTTCTTATTCATGCTTGAAGAAAATGAAGTCTTGGACCAATTTAGGAATAGCTAGTTGCACATAGAACATCCCCTAACACATGATATAACCAAATTTTCTTCTACTTCCCTATGTGTGTAACATGCGAAGAACTCATAACTAAAATTCAGATATGTTTCAAGAAACCCATGTCCATGATTGTTTGATTTAGGTCTCACTTGTCTTCCATCAAACCAAATCAGAACTAAACATTATTTCACATATGTGCAAGAGCTAAATAGTAATAGAGCATGAAATAAATGTACCACACTGTATGTACATCTATGACAGCAGATCCAACATTGCTCCTGTCAAAATTCTAAAGTCCTAAAATGATCTGTAGGTGGAAAGGCAATAATCACTATCAGAGTTCATCAAAAAGGGTACATTGAAGCAATGAAATTTATTAATAAACATATAACTCTAATAACATGTTCTCGAACATGTTTCAAATGGCCAACCTAGAGTACATGCACATATATATTTGTTAAAATTTTGGCTACATAGCACATAATAACTTCCATGAGATAAAGAACATTTAGAGACCTTATCACCTCATTATTTCTTCTAACACTCTCTGCTCTTTTTCTTACTTCACGCCCGCTGCCATTGCATCTTCTAATCAGTCATCCATGTCACTTTATCCTCCCTGGGTCATTCTCATTTCCGAAGATATTCACCTTCACATGAGTGCCGGATTAAGAAATCAACACACGGATATCACTCATGCTTGTCTTTGCAAATATTAAAGGAAGTACGAAAACTACACAAAAATAGGAGACGATGGCTGCAGCTCACTTATAGTTTGGACTTGCTGTCCTATATCTTCTAGACAATGTATATGGCCTAGATATGCAAAACACTATCAGTTCAACTATTTTCCATCAGTAGCATTCGAAATCTAAATCATGTAATGGTCCTGTGTAACTCTAACAGCTAACAAATAAACCTTTTTTCTAATATAAGATATTACAATAAATTTCAGTCCAGTTCTCCCTATTGTAGGATTATCCGTTTATATACCTAGTACTGTAGGATTATTTGTTTATACATAAGTTAATCTAAATAGCATGCAATTTAATTTCATGGACATTTTCTAACTCTAATAAATAAAGTGAAGTAATTGCAAGCCAGCGTCATGGAGGATTGGCTGCATGAGGCAGATCATGGGGGCACGGATATGCTCGAGGGCGCACGGCCAGGACTCGAGGGGACAGGGGCGTCGGGCCTCCCATGCGGCAGCCGGACTGGGCATATCAAGGCTAATTAACTCTGTAGAAATTCATTGGGGATGAACAAGCTTCAAATTGAACCAGACAACACAACAGTGCAGTACAAAATAAAGGAGATGCATATCACCTGAACATGACTCAAACCAGAGTACTAGCCACCAGAGTATAGTGTATCAGGCTCAAATAAGAGCTCCACTGCAGACATCCACCCATGTAAACTTGCTGCTCCTCAGATCCATTCACGTCCTCTCCCCCACATGCACATAACACAGTATAATGGTTCAAAATATTAGACAGGATTTGTAAGCAGAAAATTGGACAAAGAACTTGCCTTGGACTGAGCAACGTGCTCAAAGTAGAGGTGCTTGAAGTAGAAGAAAGACCAAGTATGTGCCTTATGGGTTTTTAGTTGCCTAAGTGGAGTAGTTCTGTCACGGACGAGATGAAGCAGCGATGCAACCCCTGCACCAGGATAGCTAGCTCGAGGTCTCCGCCCCAATTGTTGCAGTTAAGTGATTTGTTTTCGCTAAAAAATGTGTTTTCTAGAACCTATGCCCAAACAGTTGTGGTTCCTTGATATTTACACTTAATACACATTCCTGTTATAACTGGTCTAAATAGGCACATTATTCTTTTTCATAAACTGAATAGGCACATTAGATCATCTGAAAATGCCCCAAAGCATCCAGAATTTCTAATCACTGCAGACTTGACTGTATTTAGGTGCATCATCCCAAAGAAACTAATTGTATTCGTTAATTAGATCTATAATTAAAAAATGCAGACGTGGGAGAGGGTTAATCTGTCATACAGTCATACATAAAAAACAAATCAAATACATTGCATGAGAGATGACCCCAAGCTCCTGGACATACATCAATTCAATTCAAATGTTTTTTCTGGCTCATACAATCGATACATACATCATGCTGCCAAAAAAAGAATGCATCATGAGAGACTTACCTTGCGATGGATTTTTCTGGCTGGTAGTCAGTGGAGGAGAGAGCCAATAGCAGGAATGGCTCTTGCTGCAGCCGCCAGAGGAGCAAAGCAGCAACAGGCGATGGAGGAGGCTTAAGAGCTGGCCGAGATCTGGGGCAATGCTGGGCTAGATCTCCTGGACAAGGAAGAACAAGGCCAGCGACCTAGGGCAAGGACGGGGAACCTACGACGCGGTGGTGGTGCAGTGGCCACGGGCCGTGGCGCAGGCTAGGCGAGGCATCGATGACCAGAGACGTGGGGTGGAAGCCGTCCATGGGCACAGAGGCTGAAGGAGGTCGGGCGGCGGACCATCGGCGAGGCGCTCGGCCGGTGAGGGCCAGCAGCAGGGGCGGCGCGGGGAACAGGCGGTGCTCGCCGTCGACCTTGGCAAGGACGAGGATGGTGGAAACCTGCGGCGGAGGGAGTCGGCGGTGGAAGTTGCGGTCGTGGGCGGAGGGGCTCGGGGTTGGAGGGCTTGGTTGTGGGGGCGGCAGCGACGGTTGGGGACGAGGGTTCGATTTGCGGAAAACTGGTCGGGCCGGCGGCTATATTTCGTTTGGTACGAACGTTTTGGGCTTCTTCGCGCGCTTGGCCCAACAATTTGACGTCTCCTCCCACAGGTCTCCCGGTAGACTGCGGGCCTGGGTTTAGTTGTGCCGGCAGATAGAGTGACCTTAATTATTGCTGGCAGTGTGCACGCCTTATTGTATGTACTTCCCCCGGCAGTTTATCTGTCTTTATGTACTTCTGCCGGCAGTAACACGATCCCCGGCAGATGGTTTGACCCTATTTTGACATTTCTCCCGGCAGTTAATTGCCCCCAATCAAGTGTTGTGGTGTAGTGGTGCGAGGATGTCGCGCCTTAGCAATCGCTAAACCAATTCCGAGGGGTTATTGACCACGCCGGAGCATGATCAACCTGACCATGAGGGTCTATTTCCTGTATGCAAATGAAGAGCAAGGAAGAAATTGAGATTGCAATCTGGATATTCCGAATATAAGATGAAAGCTTTATTAATCAAGGTGGGGTTCTGTGAAGTTGCAGCTATGGTGAGCTTTAATCTAAACAAAACTCAAAGTCTAAACGACGCCCTAACTTTGTTTCCCCACACATACGGACTCTAAAAATAGCCTATACTTAAGTATTTCAAAATTATATGGGCCTGGCCCAAAAAAATAAGGTGGTGCAACACCCTAAAATAAGTTATGGACGAAATGTATGAAGGGGCATCTTGTATATTTCTTCCATGTCCTTGTAGATCATCATAGAGGCTTCAAAGTGCTCAAATATGCACTAGAAACGCCATACTGGATCCCTTCGCGCGTGCCTTCATCTCCATGCTTGATCCTGCTCTAGCGTTCATCTCTCTTGTCCATGCTAGACCCTTCATTAGTAATCAACACAAATGTATCCAATTTAGACAGCATCATAGTCTCTTGAGCATCAGAATTGTTACCAAGAAACGGAAGTACCTGGTAATTCAATTGGCATGCGCGAGCTCTAGTAATTGGTCCAATATGTATATCAGTAGGGGCTGTGGGTGTAAGAATGATATTGGCGTCCTCATCACGCAAGGCCCGTGGCTGTGCATAGGCAGGTACAGGATGTCCGGTTGGTGTCAGACGTCCGATGGCTCATTAGAGACCGGTCGTCTGGTGCGGGTCGGACATCCGATGTTTTGGCTCTGTTGAGGTGGCGACGGATTTCCGGTTTATCGTTCGGTGTCTACAGCGTGTCGGACGTCCGGAGGTTGTCTATCATCCGGCCGCTGTAGACTTGGTCTGCTCCTAGTTTCCTGAGTGGCAGGTCGAGGGTGTGTCGGACGTCTGGTGGACGTCGGTCGTCCGGGTGTTGTAGAGTGTCGGACGTCCGGTTGCTTCCGGTCATCCGGTCTTTGTAGACTCCATAGCTCTGTCTTCTTCCGTCTTTGCTTCCATGCTTCCCCTCGCGGATGGTGTAGTTTTTCCTTGACGCTTGCACTCCTCCTCGTCATCCGCGAAGCTCCGACAATACCTATGCATGCACACAAGAGGAAGCCCTCGAAGGGGTCAAGTGAGCACGTGAAAAGGATATGATTCACCTTTGTGTATGTGAAGTAGATATTGCATGTGTCACTTGCCAAACGGGCTCTTGACATGGTGATGTCCGTAGGGATGCTCCGCATCCGCTATGGGTACCAAGATCCAGTTCAGCACTGTCTTTCACCCTCTCAAATAAAGTGGCCAAGTGGAAAGTCATATCCTCAAAGACATCCCTAGAGCGTGTGTCAGCTCATTCGGCATGAAGTAGGAAGATTGCCTCCCATTTTACAAGTTCTCTTACAACTACAGTTTCCAAGCAAGCTCGGGAAAGGCCCCATTCGAAATTCTCTATGGGAGAAAGTGTTTTACTCATCTCAACTGGTCCGAAACTGGTGAGCGTAAACTTCTAGGCAATTACATGATTTCTGAAGCTGAAGATATGTGTCGCTTCTTCCCTGAAAATCTCAAAGGAGTGTAATCGCGCCAAAAGAGCTAGTACGATAGCAAGCACCGTGGCTTGATGTTCAATATTGGAGACCATGTCTATCTCTGAGTCTCTCCCATAAGGGCACTCAATGTTTCGATATCAAAGGTAAGCTTCCCCCAAGATATGTGGGTCCAATGAAAATTGTGGGAAAAGAGGTGACCTTGCGTACCAACTCGAGATCCATTCGAACTTCTCTAATGTGCACAATGTGTTTCACACGTCACAACTTCGCAAGTGCCTCAAGACGCTCGAGTGCACCATCGACTTCCAAGATATTGACCTTCAAGCTGACCTATCCTACCGTAAGCATCCTGTTGCTATTCTTGAAGAAACCGAGTGCAAAACTCGCAACAAGTCTATCAAGTTCCTCAAGGTTAAATGGTCACATCATTCCGACAGAGAAGCAACTTGGGAATGTGAGGATCATCTCTTCTTCTTCTTCTTCTTCTTCTTCTTCTTGCAAGTGAATTCTTCCCTGTCCCCTTTAATGTTTAATATTTTCCAATAAATCCTACACCATGCCTTAAACCTCTACGTCAAATTTTAGGTAATTTGGAATTATTTTGGTCGGGTTAAAAAATGGCTAAAGTTTGAAGTTAATTCAAACTTGATTTTTTTGTGCCTCTAAAAATTTCCAAAGCAATTTTTATCAAATGGTGCATAATTGTAGGGGCTCAGGGGTGTTTTACTTCCTTCTTATTCTTCCTAAAACTCCTTGGTCTTTTCATTTTCTACAACTGTGATTTTAGATCTATGACTTAAAAAAGAGAGCAAGAGGCTTACCTGGGTCGACCACACCTAGGCCTCCTCCTCCTGGCCTTCCTAGTGCTCCTAGGCAGTAGCGAGCCCTAGCAGAGGCCGCCACCAACAGCGTTGTCGCCAGGAGGAGTGCCTCCTCGTGGTAATTGCCATGTTGGACAACCAGTAGTGGCCCACTTGCAGCGACCCCTCCTCCCCACCTTTTGTTCCTCCTCAGTGCATCTCCCTCTCACTGTGAAAAATGAGGCAACAGGACGAACATGGCACCCCGAGGCCACCATACACATCCGACCCCTCCTAACCTCCATATTTAAGTGACCAGGGCCGAGCCCTAGGGTTTCCCCCCTACCTCCTCCTTTCTCCATCGTGCTGCAAGGCCGCAGAGCCACCTGTGCCCCTCCTCTTGTTGTGTCCGAGTGCCATGGCTGGCTCTTGGCCCTCATTAATGTTGAATATTGATTTATTTTTCTACTTCTAAAAATTTCCAAAGCAATTTTATCAAATGGTGCATAATTCCAATAGCTCAAGGGTGTTTTACTTCCTTCTTATATGTCCTAAAACTCCCTGATCTTTTCCTTTTCTACAACTATGATTTTAGATTTATGATTTAAAAAAAAGAGCAAGAGGCTTACCTGGGCCTCCTCCTCCTGGCCTTCCTGGGCGGTTCTAGCCAGTAGCGAGCCCCAACTGCGACTGCCGCCAGCACTGCTGTTGTCGGCGTTCTGGGAACGGGGGTCCCCAGACTTGCCTGCCTGTGGCCCACAACATGGCGCTGTGAGTGGGCCCGTACGACCCATCTTCACCAACAAGCATTCAAGACCCTCGCGAGGGGCCAAGCCTCGCGAGGCGGACGACACAAGACCTCCTCAGGAGCGGCCTCACCAGGCTGGCTCGCGAGGGGCGGAGAGATCAAGGCCAACCAAACCTTGCGAGGTTCCAACAACATGATCCATGACGATTGAGACCAGGCGGATGCCAGGCGGGCGCCAGCGCTCACAGTGTCCTTGTTTCTTCTTTGGTGCTAAGGGAGCAAGCGTAGACGAAGAGTACCGAGGCATCAAGCAAAGGTTTCCACATTGGTGCAACGAGACGAAGACCAGCAGGACAGCAGGACGGAGATCACCGTGGAGCCCAAGATGGCGTCACCACCAGAGCCTTTGGCTGGCGAATACTGCTTTTGTCAGGATAACTTGTACTAGTTGTCCCCTTTCGAATTGGCCGTTATTGGCTCCCTTCCTGCTCAATATTTGGGAAGAGGACCAAGGCCTCTATAAATAGGATTTGCCACCACCATGGGAGGCAAGCTGATAGAGATTTAGATCCACACACCAACCAAGCACAAGAAAACCTCACCTCAGGAGGTTGTTCTTCCGTTTGTACTGTTCATCATCAGCCCAAGAGGCAATCCACCACACCACACTGGAGTAGGATATTACATCGCAATGGTGACCCGGACCAGTATAAATCTTGTGTCTTTTGTGTTGAGAGTTCGTCGAGCTAGCCTTAGAGATCGCGAAATGCTTGAGGGCGTGATCGGTGAGGAAGAGATCTTCGCGTGCACCCCAGTGTTCGAACCTTAAGGGTTTTGCCAGAACCCGAAATCTGACATTTGGTGCGCCAGGTAGGGGTGCGCCGGAGCATTCCTTCCGTCGATTCTCGCTCCACCATCTTCACGCCCATTCTCCATGGCTAGCGCTGCCCTTCCGGCTGGATCTGCGGGTGCCCACAGTGGCGCACGGGGGCTCCGAGCCCTTGCTCCCGCCCTGCGGTAGGTGTAGTGGCCACCCAAGTTCAAGCCGGATATGTCGCCGCACTACGACGGCGTGACGGATCCGTCGGCTTTCCTATTGCCGTATGAGGAGGCCGTCCTTAAGGCCGGGGGCGACAACAAGGTCATGGCCAACTGGCTTCCCATGGCCCTCACAGGTGCACCGCGTGCCTGGCTGCTCAACGTCCCCAGATCCACGGTGGCGTCCTGGGAGGAGTTGCGCGGCCTCTTCGTTGCGCGCTACGCAGCACCAGCGCACCACACAGTTGCGGCCCTCCTCGGCGGCTTGCAAGCGCCGCCCTCGGATCGTCATGTCAAGACGTTCTTTTGCCAGATCGGCGCCACTTTCAAGCACCCGGGGGCTCCGCCAGGCTGGGCGGCGCCCGAGGCCGACCTCACCTTCGACTCAGGGGATCATCCCGCCTCCACCATCGGCTCGGGTGCGCTCCCAATGCTTTGCACGCCCACCATCTACCATGTGTCCATCACCAAGACGCTCATCGATGATGGCGCCAGCCTCAACGTCCTGTCCGTCGAGGCCTTCAGCCTTCTTCATGTACTGCTCGAGCGGCTCCACCCTAGCAAGCCTTTCTCAGGGGTTGGTGGAGGCTCCTCCCACTCCCTGGGGCAGATCCGTCTCCCCTTGACCTTCGGCACGCGCGACAACTACCGCACCGAGCTCAGAGTCCCGTACAACGCCATCCTCGGGTACCCGGCCCTGGCTCAGTTCATGGCGGCGACCCATCCGGCCTACAACCTCATGAAGATGCCCGGGAGGAAGAGTGTCCTCACAGTAGTTGGGGACACTAAGGAAGTCTTGATGATGCTCAAGCTCGCCCTCAAGACCGCCGCAACAGCGCAGCCTGCCGACGCGGATACCTCCAAGGCCAAGGGAGCCGCACCAACCAAGAAGAAGCAGTTTTTCACTCAGGATAAGGGAGAAACCAAGAAAGTACCAGTCGAGGAGGACGGGTCCTCGGGGGCAACCTTTACCGTTCGCGCCAACCTCGAGCTTGGTCAGGAGGATGCACTAGTGAAGTTCTTGCGCGTGAACAAGGAAGTGTTCCTTGGGAGCCCGATCAGCTGGTAGGTGTCCCAAGAGGGGTGATAGAGCACCACCTAAAGGTGTGCCCCAATGTCGGGGGTTGGGTGTGACATATGCCAATGGGTGGCTTATCATGTGGGAGCGAGTAGAACGTCGCCGGTGCCCGGAAGCGGGATGAGGCGTAGACACGAACGCCGGCATACTTTACCCAGGTTCGGGGCTCTCCTAGGAGATAACACCCCTAGTCCTGCTCTGCAGGGTCTCCGCATGATCACTAAGGCGCAAGTGAGTACAATGGTGCTCCTTGAGCTAATGCTAGAGGTATGAGAAGGCAAGGCTAGCTCTCTCCTTCCTCTATGGGCTAGTCCAGTTCTAACAGGTTGGGAACCCTTTGCATGGGTGCCCTGGGGGTTTATATAGACCTACCCCCCAGGGGTATAGTGGTAATCCAGCCGGGCGTATGGCCCGGCTGTCAGTCTCTTTGTCCGCCGGCTGCTGGGGCCCGCCGCCTGGTGGGCCCCGCCGACTAGTCAGGTACGGGGCCGACAGGCCGCCTCCGCCGCTCATGGGTCTTGTCGGCTGCTGATCACTGTAGCCCTTGCACTAATGACGCAGGCTTGGTCAGGGGATCGTGGCTACAGCTCTGCCGCCTGGCTGGCGATTACTATAGCCACTCTACGTCTCGTCTGGTTAGTGAAGCGTGGGACCCGAGGAAGGGGCGGGCCGACTGCTGGGGGCCGACCTCCCTCGGGTCCGACTGGTCGGGCTCTAGCCATCTTCCGGGCTCTCACTGATTGGTGGGGCCCGTCGTCCTTGGGTCGTACCGACAAGCTGTCGTGGGAGCAGGGCTCCACCTGCTTGAAGTGATGTCAGGAGTGGCGTGGCAAAAGTGCCGCACAGGGTGGAGATCTCCGCCGGTACGGTGCACTGTGTCCACGCCCGTCCCTGGATCGGAGGGGGGGATGGTCTACATTGTAGCCACCCCCTGTCTGGTCTTCCTTGACGAGGGCGCGGGCTTTGTTGGCACCATGGGCCGACTGCTAGGGGCTGGCTTCTCTAGAATCCGCCAACTAGGAGTCTACTGGTCTTGAAGTCGGCCTCTGGAACTCGGCCTTCTACGGGCAGCCGGCTATTACTTCAGCCGGCCACCAGAAGGCGACACTTCATCTTGGTGCCTTGAGGGGCGCGGCTAGCCCCGATGTCTTGAAAGGTTCTGGGCCTCGGGTTAACCTACCCGTGGCCCATTACTCCGACAGTAGTCCTCGAAGCTGGTGAGATGCCGTGGCTGAGCAGCCGAGGAGCCTCAGTAGTTTTCTTCTCCGAGTGCCTAAGGTGGAGCTTTGTCCGACTTCTGCCGGGCCGACCGGTGGGAGTCGGCCGTGCCCAGTCTGACTTATCCTAACTTTCAATGCATCGGCGGGAACCCAGTGGCGTGCTAGTTAAGCCTCCAGGCCGCCGCCCGTTGTGGTCATGTCACATGGTGCCGAGCGGCCGGGCCAGTCTACTAACCCACGCCGCGATGGGACACACCTACGGGCGGGGCCCGCCACTACCACGCCTCGACGCATGAGCGGATCCGCTGCGGCCGAGGTGGGCGGTTGGGGTCCCCGTGGAGTTACCTCGCGCAGTGTTTTGCGCGATAAACGTGGGGGCGTGGGATCGTGGGCGCAGTAAATCCCACGACCGCCCCCTTGGCTTCGCAGCCCATAGGCCTATAAGTAGGGGAGGAGGGGGAAGCGGCGGAGCACGCGCATCCCTCCTCCCTATTCTTTCCTCCTTCTTCTTCCTCTTGCCGAAGCGCCCCCAAGCCACGTTGAGCACCACGGTGGTTCGTCTCCGATGAGCTCATCCTCCAACCCCACACCCCCATGGCACACTTCAGTGCATGGGATGGCTCCGAGGTTCATGATGACCACATCGACTTCCTCCGCCAGACACGGCGGTTCCCCAGCGAGGACCACGTGAGGGTCCACCTCACGCCGAGGAGGGAAATTTCACCGGCACTAGAGGAGGGAGAGCGGGTCGTCTTCTACTCGCACTGCCTGCGCGGCCTTGGCCTGCCGGCGAGCAGCTTCTTCCGATCCTTCCTCGAGTTCTACGGTCTCCAGCCGCACCACCTCACCCCGAACACAGTGGTGCTGCTGTCCGCCTTCGTCACCTTGTGCGAAGGCTTCCTCGGCGTCCTCCCCACCGTCGAGCTCTGGGGGAGTTCTTCTACATCAAGCTCGGCACCCTTGTTGCGGGCGTGCCGGCTCAATGCGGCACGTTCATCGCGGTGCGGAGGCCGGCGGCCGAAAACCCGTTTCCTGCCATCCCGCTGATCAAGTCGGTAAAGATGTGGCAACGGTCATATTTCTACGTGAAAAGCGTCTTTGCGGAGGGCCACTGGGTGAACTTGCAGGCTTACGAAGCCGGCCCGCCGACTGGGAGGCAACCCAATGGGTCGTACCGGGCCAAGACACTGTCGCCCTCCGGAGCTGCTGCTATCGCGCGACTCCGAGTGCTGACACAGTCGGAGGGCCTGACCGGGCCCGGCTTGCTATCTGCCTTCGTGGCATGCCAAGAGCTCCCGCTCCAGAGCCGCCCTCACATGATCTGCCAGATGAGTGGACATTGGGACCCAAGTCGGCTGTGCACCAAGGAGATGCCTCACGCAGAGGTAGCTCACATGGTGAACTACCTTGCGAACTGCGAGCTCACGGATGAGTGGCGGTTTGGCAAGGAGCCGTATTCACGCGCCAACCCCCCGCCTATTGTAAGTCGTCTATCTTTTTTCTCTGTCTCTTTGTTGCCGAGTTCGTGCTGTCCAGCCTGACCAATCGGCCTTTGAATAGAGTCCCCTCCTCCAGCCGGCAGCCGGCGCTGCGGGGCCAGAGCACCAATTCCTCCCCGACCGAGCGGAGAGCGACGTCGACGAACCCGATTTGGGGGCTGCGGCCTTGGAGGACGACGGCGAGGGAGGAGGCAGCAAAACAGGCGGCTTGAGGCTCGGAACCAGCCTCGAGGACTGGCCTGATGATGACGCGGGGGAAGTCGCCTGCGCCACCAGCCAGGAGCCAGCCAGCCGGCTGCAAGCTCGTCTGCCGCGCCGGATGCCCAAGGGCGCAAAGAAGCGCAGGGCCGCACCAAGCTTGTTCGGCAGCCGGCCGAAGAAGCCCAAGGGCTCGGCCGCGGCGACCAAGCAGGATGAAGTGGCTGCGAAGGCCATCCGCTTCCGCAAGGAGGTGAAGAAGTCGTAGCTGGTTTCCGCGTAAGCACCACCTTTATCTTGTACGTTCATTTTTTCCTTGTTGACTCTGTCTGAGTTTCTTCACTTCGTTTCCCTTGATCTAGGGCTCCGCTCTCTCTTGAGAAATCGGCCGCCGCCTCCATCGTGGGGTCGGCGGAGACTTCCACCATGACTCCGCGGATCGATCCGGCCGCCGACCTCCGGGAGTCGAGGGAGCGGAACGCGCGAGAAGTGCGCGAAGAGCAGGAAGCCGCCCGCCGGGAGAAGGCGGAGGCCGCTGCCCTAAAGAAACTAGCGGAGGTCAAGGCCGCCGACACGGCGAACAAGTAGGCTGAAGAAGCCGCGAGCCGCCAGTCGGTGATTTTCATCGATCCCTTGAACTCCACGCCGCCACCCTCGGAGTTTGTGGCGTAGACTGGGGAAACCGGGGGTGAGCACCCGGTCATGGAGAAGGATGGCAGCGACGTCGCCATGCCGAACGTGAATGTGCCTCCACTGCCGCTGTCTGGAAGCGCACGAGGTGAGCAGCCGGCGGACCCGCCGGTGCCGCCGACTAAAAACGAGGTGGCCACAAGCCAGACTCTTGAGGTCGGCACACCGACGCGTCGCCGATTTGCAAAGGCGGAGTCGGCGCCACGCCCGCTGGAGACTGGCGCCACGAGCTCCTCAATCCCAGACACCGAGGCGACCAGCGCCGCGCCCCCGGGGTGGGTGCAGGTTGGGGGACAGGCCCTCTGAACAAGGGGATGCTGGATGTTCAAGCCAAACTCCGCGCCGAAGCCGACGCCATCAAGAACTGCAACAAGGCTTATCTGGCGTCGCGAGAGGCCATCCGGGTATGCTTCTTGTTTCTTCGTTTTTAACTCTTGTATTGTTTCGTGGGGGCGCGTCAGCGCACCCACTGGGTGTAGTCCCCGAGTTCCGGGCCGCCTACTAAGCAGGCGGCGCGGAACTCTAACTAGCAGGCTCCGAAAGCCGATATCCTTGCTGCAGGATTATCATAACCTCCGCGCGGCCGCCTACAACTCCAGGGTCCAGGAGTTGGATCAACGCACTGCCGACTTGTCGAAGAGCCGGAGTAAGTCGTCTTCTCTCTGCGGAGGCGCGCTGGCGCACCCGCGGGCTGTAGTCCCCGAGATCCGGGCCAACTGCTGATCAGTCGGGCCGGATCTTCCTGGCGACATTTCTTCTTTCTATTGATTTTGATGACTCCTTTCTCCGTGGGGGCGTGCTGGCGCACCCGCGGGCTGTAGTCCCTGAGATTCGGGCCGACTACTGAATAGTCGAGCCAGATCTCCCCGACGACTCTAGCCTCTTCTCTGTTGGCAACAGACGCCTTCCCTTCTTCTTTATTCCACAGAAGCTGATGCCATCCTTCAATGGCAACTAGGTGAAGCCAACGCCGCGCTGCGTGCCAAAGAGGCAGACTGCAACAAGCTGGCTGAAGAATGTGACCGGCTGGCCACGCAGCTGGCGGAGCAGGCAGGGCTTCTCCAGAAGGCCTAGAAGGAGGCGGAGGACAAGGAGACGGGTCTTCTCATCGAGTTCGAGATCGAACTCTCCGCCTGGACCGACAAGGAGGCTATGCTGATGGCCGGCTTTTGCGAAATCGAGGATTTGGTTGACGGTAGGCGACCTTCTTTACTCTTCTTTTACGTCGCCGGCCTCTAGTCAAGATGCCTTCTTTCTCTTTGTTATGACTCTTTTGTTAATCCTGGCAGACTTCTTTCCAGGCCACTCTGGTGCCGCCAACCAGGCTATCGAGGCCGACCGCGAAGAACGAAGGGCGGGGGGCGAAGCGATTGCCGCCAATGCCCCTTGCACCCTCCGCGAGTAGCTTCTCAGCATCGAGGCCGGTCTTCGTCCGGCTCACCGGATGCTGCGCCGGCTTCAGCGTGTCGGCGCCCAGGAGATCGCCGCCCTGTGGCCTGACATGCCGGCACCACGCACTCCCAGTCGGACTGCCGACTGGCTGGAGGTGGCGGTCGGCCGTCGTGAGGCCTGGAAGGGCTACTCTGCCCGGGCTGGAGTGCGTTGGGCCTTGGAGTTCGTCAAGGCGTGGTACCCTGGGCTGAGTCTAGCCCAGCTAGCCACATTCCGGTTGGAGTCTCAGGAGGAATTGGCGGTCGTGGAAGATGACCTCGTCAAGCGCGCGGCGTCAATCGACGAATACACCGACACCAGCATCTTCATCCTGGAGCGGGTTGAGAATGGCGCCGAGGCGCCGCCGGAATGGTTCGGGCAGAACCTGGAAGACAGTGAGGACTCGGCGGAGGTGATCGACTCCAGCAGCGAGCAAGAAGCGGAGGCGGAGGAGGAAGGCGAAGAGGAGGCGCCAGAGGTCGGAGCGAACGATCAGCCCCAGCTCTACCGCGCCTCCATCAACGAGCCACGCCCAACTGAGTCGGCTACCGCTGGAGGCGACCAAGTGGAGACTGACCAGCCGGCCGCTCCACCAACTGGCGCCGCCGATTCCTCCGATCCACCGAACCCGTCCGCCGCTTCCTAGGCCGCCAGTTTTATCTTTTTGCTTTACCTGTCTAACAGTCTCGACGAACTTGTTAATTTTGCACAATTCCACCCGCGGGGTGTACTTTGAAACTTATGTTGGATGTCGGCCAAGGGACTTTCATGTGTAAATATTTTATCCGAGTTCTACTTTTCCTTGCCTTCTACTCTTTAAGCCTTTTCCTTTGCCGCCTTCCCTTGGTTGTCGTCTTGCCAGCCGAACAGCCGCTCTGCGGACTGTGGCTAGGTCAAGTACTTAGCCACTTTGGGAAGGCAAGTACTTAGCCGGCTAGAGTTTCCTTGGCAAGTTAAGTAGAAGCCAGCGAGTTGGTTGCTCGGCAACCAGTTGGTGAGGCGAGAAGCCGGCTTGGACTATGTAAATGCCTTAAGTCCTTTAGCATTTTTCATGCAAGCGCCCTTTTCACCTTGACTCATGCCGACCGAACAGCTGCTCAGCAGGCTGCGGCCTCTTGGCAGGAGAAAGCTAGGGTGCCGACACACTACTTGTCCGGTTGCAGGAAGCATTTCATAGTACAAGGCGGCAAGTCCCCGGCCGACTAGTCGGACCCGGTGCCAAGCGGCATAAAGAAAATGACATACTCATAGGCATAATTCTTATCATATAGATAAAAGAGGGCAGTCCCCGAGCTCTTCTCGGGGGAGCCAGAGTCTTCATAATTTAATACAAAAGGTAGCGTGGTACATACTGTATCAACTATAAAATCTTCGGAGGAGATTTGCATTCCATGGCCGCTCCGTCTACTTGCCAGAGTCCTCCCTCTTGCGCGCTAGAGGCTTCTGAGTGTCGATCAGGTAGTAGGAGTCGTTTCCCAACACTTTGCCGATGATGAAGGGGCCTTCCCAAGGCGCTAAGAGCTTGTGCTGGCCAGTTGTTCGCTGGATCAGCCGGAGCACAAGGTCTCCTTCTTGGAAAGATCTCGGCTTGACCTTCTGGTTGTAGTATCGGTGCAGGATCTGCTGGTAGATGCTGGACCAGCTGAGTGCCAACAGCCGGCCCTCTTCCAGCAGATCGACGCTGTCTTGACGTGCTTCTTCTGCCTCCTCTTCGGTGTACATGGTGACTCGAGGGGAGTCGAATTCTATGTCTGTTGGGATGACGGCTTCGGCACCGTAGACAAGGAAGAAAGGCGTGAACCCGGTTGACTTGCTCAGAGTTGTGCGCAGGCTCCAAAGGACGGCTGGCAGCTCATCGAGCCAGCAGCCGGCCGAACGCTCCAGAGGCTCGACCAGTAGGGGCTTGATGCCAGACAAAATGAGGCCGTTTGCTCACTCCACCTGGCCGTTTGACAGTGGATGGGCAACGGACGCTAAGTCTAGTCGGATGCCCTGCGTCGCGTAGAAACGGGCCAAGGCGCCTTTGGCAAAGTTTGTGCCATTGTCGGTGATGATGCTGTGCGGTATGCCATACCGGATGGTGATGTCGGAGATGAAAGCCATAGCTATCGGACCATTCAGCTTCTTGATTGGTTTTTGCTTCTATCCACTTGGTGAACTTGTCCACCGCTACAAGCAGATGAGTCATGCCATCTCGCGCTGTTTTGAATCGTCCCACCATGTCCAGGCCCTAGACAGCAAAGGGCCAGGCAATGGGAATAGTCGTGAGTAAAGAAGCCGGCTGATGTGGCTTGGAACGGAACTTCTGGCACCCTTTGCATTTCTGGACCAAGTCTTTGGTGTCTTCTAGAGCAGTCGGCCAGAAAAAATCATGGCGGAAAGTTTTGGCGACAAGTGCTCTTGAAGCCGCATGGTGGCCATATTCGCCTTGATGGATGTCTTTGAGGATTGCTTGGCCTTTCTCCGGCTCGACGCAGCGCTGGTAGACACTGGTGACACTGCGCCTCACAAGCTCTCTGTTGACTATGGTGTATGCTGCTACCCGACGTTGCACTTGTCGGGCCGAGATCTCATTAGTCGGCAGCTCTTTGTTTACCAGGAAGTTGAGGATGGGCTGGGCCCATGAAGGCTTGGCGATTTCTTTGACTGCCAGGACTGCAACTTGGATGAGGGCAGTTGGGCCGGGAGGCCGCGGGTTGGAGTCGGCTGATGCTTGTTGTGTCAATGAAGACCCCGGGCCGACTGCCGCAGTCCCCGGGCCAGGCTCTGAAGTCCCCGGGCTGACCGCTGCAGTCCCCGGGCCGGGTTCTGAAGTCCCTATGCCAGGTGCGACTGCCGCGGCCCCCGGCCCGCATACTGGAATTCCCGTACCATCTCCTTGTGCTCTCAAGTCGGATTCGACTACTTCAGGAGGAGCCTGCACAAAGATAGAATCTGACTCTGGCGATGGATTGACAGACGGCTTGAGGAGGCGTTGTAGGGCGACGCTGGTCGGTATTGCTTGACGGGTGGAGCCGATTCGTGCCAAGGCATCTGCTTGCTCATTGTAATTTCTTGGCACATGGAGTAACTCGCACCCCTCAAAATATCCACTGAGTTGCTATACGAGGAAGCGGTAGCTCGCCATGTTTGCGTCTTTGGCATCCCAGTCACCTGATGACTACTGGACCACCTAGTCAGAGTCACCATAGCACAGGATCTGGCAAATACCAAGCTCTTTGGCAAGCCGGAGCCCGTGAATGAGTGCCTCGTATTCAGCGACATTGTTGGATGTGGCAAAATGGACTTGCATCACATATCTGAGCTTGTCGCCTTTAGGAGAGGTGAGGACGATGTCGGCTCCTAAACCGGTGAGCATCTTGGAACCATCAAAGTGCATCCGCCAATGGGTGGAGTCCGGCGCCGGTGGCAGGTACTGGGTCTCGGCCCAGTCGACGAGGAAGTCGGCCAGCGCCTGTGACTTGATGGCGGTGCGAGGCTGGTAGTAGATGGTGTAAGGGGCTAATCGATGGCCCATTTGGCCACTTGTCCTGAAGCATCCCGACTTCGAATGATCTCGGCCAGTGGAGCTGTGTAGACCACAGTGATTGGGTGCTCTTGAAAATACGGCTTCAATTTCTTGGCGGCAATGTGCACGCCATAGCACATCTTCTGGTAGTGGGGGTAGTTTTGTTTGGAAGCTGACAACACTTCACTTAGTTAATACACCGGTCTCTGGACTGGTAGCGCCTTTCCTTCCTCCTTGCGCTCTACCACTATGACTGTGCTGACCACTCGACTGGTGGCGGCGATGTAGAGGAGCATGGGCGCCTTAGGAGTCGGAGCCGCCAGGACAGGTGGAGTAGTCAATATCTTTTTGAGCTGGAGAAAAGCTTCATCAGCCTTGTCGTTCCACTCGAAAAAAGTGGTCTTCTTCATGAGCTGGTACAAGGGAAGAGCCTTCTCTACCAGCCGACTGATGAAACGGCTGATGGATGCCAAACATCCGATGAACTTCTGCACATCCAGCAGTCGGGTGGGCACTTCCATCCTCTTGATGGCCTTGATCTTCATAGGGTTGCACTCTATGCCGCGCTCTGAGACCAGGAATCCAAGAAGCTAGCCAGCTGGTACTCCGAAGATGCATTTCTCCAGGTTGAGCTTGATTTGAAATAGGCGCAGGTTCTCAAAGGTCTCCTTGAGGTCTTCCAGCAGTGTTCCATGCTTCTCTGTCTTCACCACAACATCGTCCACATAAACGTGGGCGTTTCTGCCGAGTTGTTTGAGGAGGCACTTCTGCATACAACGTTGAAACGTGGCACCGGTGTTCCTCAAGCTGAACGTCATGGTTAAGTAGCAGAAGGCTCCAAATGGTGTGATGAAGATGGTCTTCAGTCTGTCGGCCGTGTTCAGCTTGATCTGGTGATACCCTGAGTATGCATCCAAGAAACTTAACAGCTCGCATCCGGCTGTGGAGTCTATCACTTGGTCAATTCTCGGCAAAGCAAACGGGTCTTTGGGGCAGGCTTTGTTGACGCTGGTGTAATCAATACACATGCTACACCACTTGTTTTTCTTCAGCACAAGGACTGGGTTGGCCAGCCATTCTGGAAAGAACACTTCCATGATGAAGCCGGCTGCCAGCAGCCGGGTTATGTCTTCTCTGACGACTCTTCTCTTCTGACAGGCGGCGCAAGGGTTGCCTGACTGGCTTGGCATCAGACCGGACATGTAACTTGTGCTCGGAGAAATCCGTCGAAACACCCGGCATGTCTTTAGGTGACCATGCAAAGATGCCCCGATTCACATGGAGGAAATCGACAAGCTCGCCTTCCTATTTGCTGTCAAGGTTTGCACCTATGACAGCATACCTCTCCGGGTGCTCCGGGTCCAAGGGTATCTTCTTTGTCTCCTTGGCCGGCTTGAACAAGCCATCGGCTTCCGACTCCTTGGGGTTGGGTGACATGTCCGGCTGCTTGCCTGCCATAGCCGCAACTTGGTCTAGGAGCCGCTTCTCGGCCGCGATCACAAGGGACTCGGCCAGCCGGCTACTATCTGCTGCGCAAGCAGACGACTTCTTGTAATCCCCTGCTATTGTCAGAATTCCCTTGGAAATCGACATCTTCATCTTGAGGTAAGCATAGTGGGGGACCGCCATGAACTTAGCCAGAGCAGGCCGGCTAAGAAGTGCATGGTATGGGCTCTCGAGGTCCACCACCTCAAACCATACTGGCTCTCGTCAGAAGTGATCCTTGTCTCCAAGAGGACGTCTATCTGGATCTTGTCGATTGGTGAGCAGGAAAGGCCAGGAACTATGCCATGGAATACAGTCCGACTGAGCTGAAGCTGCCTTTGTTTTATTCCTAACTTCTCCATGGCATCTTTGTACATAATGTTGAGGTTGCTGCCGCCATCTATCAGAACTCGGGAAAACCGAGCAGCTCGCCTATCAGTGTCAAAGGTGGCATCCAGGACCAGGGTGTAGGAGCCGGGGTTGGGCATTACTTCCGGGTGGTCAGCTCTACTCCAGCTGATGGGCTTCTCGGACCATTGCATGAACTCGGGGGGTCTCCAATGCCACTGCATTCACTTCTTGTTGTCATTGTCGTTTGCTGTGCTTATCGTCGGCCACGTTGATGAACACGACATAACCTCGATGCTCTTCAGGGTACTTGTCTTGTATGGCTCCGATGGTCAAACCACCGGCTGCTGGGGGGAGGAGGAGGCGGCTGCCCAGCAGGCGGAGGATGCACAAGGCCGTCTCCCTTGGCGATCCTGGTGAGCCAATGGCATTTCTGAGTGGTATGGTTGGACGGCTTCGCACCACTGTGCGTCAAGAGTCTGCTCATATGAGAAAGCCGATAGCCAATTAGGCTTGCCGCCCTTCTGGCGCTTGGACGGAGGCTGCCCCTCCGGCTGTTGGTCGTCGACTGTCGCCACCTGCCGGCTTGTGGAAGCCGGCTGCATGGCCTTGCGCTTGTTGTCGCTTGGTTGTTGGCGCTGACTGGCGTCGCTAGCCGCGGTCCGAGGAGCTTGAGGGGCTACTTTGCCATACGCATCAACTTGGATTTCTGCCTTCAAGGAGGAGTCGGCCCTGGCATATTTATCGGCTATGATTAGCAGCTCGTCGAGGGTCACCGGATCGTCGCAGAGAAGTCAGTGCTTGAGGAGGGTGCCCTCCCGGCACCCAGCGGTTAAGTACTCGATGGCCTGCACCTCGTGCATGCCTTCACAAGAGTTGTGGAGCTCGGCCTAGCGCGTGAGGTAGTCACGAGTCGACTCGTTGGGGCGTTGTACGCATAGGGAGAGCCGGCGAGGTTTGGGCGGCCGCTTGTACGTGCTGGTGAAGTTGCGGATGAAGGTTTCGGTGAAGTCGACCCAGCTATTGATGCTGCGTGGCTTCAGAATGTTCAGCCATGTCTGGGTTGTGCCCTGGAGCATGAGCGGAACGTACTTCACAGCAACGCGCTTGTTGCCATTTGCTACGCTGACGGCTATGGAGTAGTCGACCAGCCAGTCCTCCGGCTTCACGGAGCCGGTGTATTTGGGCATGTCTCTTGGGAGTGTTAACCCTTTGGGGAAGTGCTCGTATCGAACGCGGGGGCCGAAACAAGGCGGACCCAACTCATCTTCCTCTTCTAGCGCCAGGGACCGGTGGAGATGGTCGATCCGGTGGCAGGCATCGTTCTCTCTGACTCCCTCTCGGCGGCCAAGGCGGTCGCCGAGTGTTGGGTGATCAATAGGCGGCGGGGAGACGAGCCTTTCCCTGCGAGGGGGAGGAGGCGGACAGTCATCCCGTCGTTCCACTGCTCTCGGGCGGCCGTCTTGGTCGCGCTCGATGTTGATGCGAGTCCGGCTGCGGCTGGCAGCCGGCTCCTTGTCTCTTCTTCCGCAGACGCCACCAGTCGGCGTCCGAGATGTCGCGCCTTGCTCTCAGCGGGGAGGAGAATCGTCATTTTACTGGTGGGGTGCCTTAGTGCGGCAACCAGCCTCGTGCTGCTTAGCAGCCGCGTCGAGGAGCCACTGGACGCGCTCCGCCATCTATCGACGTTCTTTGCCCTCGAACTTGTCTAGCTCTTTTGCTACCGCCTGGGCAGCTCGGATATTTTCCGCGGGCGTGGCGTAGATAGGGTGTTCTGCCCCAAACAGGCTGGCGATGGCCACGCCACGCTGCCGGACCGTGCCAAGCCGGCTGGGCCCACTGGGAGCCAGCGTGCCGCCCACAGCGCGGTCCATCTCATGCTGGTAGTCCTCCGATAGGCTTCTCATGTTGGCCAGCTTCCTGGCACCCTCGACGAGCTGGATGCGGTGTGCTTCCAGCATCTCGGCGTCGGCGTCTTCTAGGATGGGCGCCGTCAGGTCTTGGAGTGACGCATCGAGCAGGTCGTGAGCACCCTCGCCGGAGTGCTCGCTATGGCCGATGACTAGCACCTCCGTGACAGCGCTTTCGCCGCTCTCCGCGCGAGGATGCGGCTCGTCGTAGACCACCACATGGGAGGGGAACGTGTCGAGCGAAGCTGTGTTGGAGTCGACCAACATCGGGTCGGTGGAGCCAACCAACTCCAAGTCAGCAACAGGCTCGCTGGCGACGTGGAGTGGATCGAGGAGGCCCACAAGGTGGCCTTCGGGGCCATCGGTGCCCGCATCGGACGTGGGCTTATCGGAGAGTCTAATCTTGCCAACAAGATCGGCGAGGCAGCTCGCTGCGAAGGCGATCTCCGCACCGTGCAGCGCCTCGGCGCAGACGCCGTCCGGCGTGCCGGGCTGGCTGCGCTCACCAGGAAGGAACAGGGTTCCCTTCTAGAACATGTCTTCGGGAGACGGTGCACCTCGCCCCACGGTGGGCGCCAAATGTCGGGGGTTGGGTGCGACATATGCAATGGGTGGCTTATCATGGTGGGAGCGAGTAGAACGTCGCCGGTGCCCGGAAGCGGGATGAGGCATAGACACGAACGCCGGCGTACTTTACCCAGGATCGGGGCTCTCCTATGAGATAACACCCCTAGTCCTGCTCTATGGGGTCTCCGCATGATCACTAAGGCGCAAGTGAGTACAATGGTGCTCCTTGAGCTGTATGCTAGAGGTAGGAGAAGGCAAGGCTAGCTCTCTCCTTCCTCTACGGGCTGGTCTAGTTCTAATAGGTTGGGAACCCTTTGCATGGGTGCCCTGGGCGTTTATATAGACCTACTCCCCAGGGGTACAGTGGTAATCCAGCTAGTCGTAGGGCCCGGCTGTCAGTCTCTTTATCCGTCGGCCTCTCCGCCGGCTGCTGGGGCCCGCCGACTGGTTAGGTACGGGGCCGACAGGCCGCCTCTGCCGCTCTTGCGTCTTGTCGGCTGATGATCACTGTAGCCGTGGCACTAATGACACAGGCTTGGTCAGGGGATCGTGGCTACAGCTCCGCCGCCTGGCGGGCGATTACTGTAGCCACTCTGCGTCTCGTCTAGTTAGTGGCGCATGGGACCCGAGGAAGGGGCGGGCCGACTGCTAGGGCCCGACCTCCCTCGGGTCCGACTGGTCGGGCTCTAGCCGTCTTCCGGGCTCTCGCCGATTGGTGGGGCCCGTCGTCCTTGGTTCGTACCGACAGGCCATCATGGGAGCAGGGCTCCGCCTACTTGTGGTGATGTCAGGAGTGGCGTGGCAACAATGCCGCGCTGGGTGGAGATCTCCACCGGTATGGTGCACTATGGCCACGCCCGTCCCTGGATCAGGGGGGGGGGAGGATGGTCAACACTGTAGCCACCCCCTGTCTTGTCTTCCTTGATGAGGGCGCGAGCTTTGTTGGCACCATGGGCCGACTACTAGGGGCCGGATTCTCTAGAAGCCGCCAACTAGGAGTCGGCTGGTCTTGTAGTCGGTCTCTGGAACTCGGCCGTCTATGGGCAGCTGGCTATTCCTTCAGCCGGCCACCAGAAGGCGGCACTTCATCTTGGTGCCTTGAGGGGCGCGGCCAGCCCCGATGTTTTGAAAGGTTCTGGGCCTCGGGTTAGCCTACCCGTGGCCCATTACTCAGACACCCAACGTACGCCCCGTAAAGCAGAAAGCGAGGCGATAGCCCACGGAGAAGCAAGCTTTCATCGTCCAAGAGACCCGCAAGTTGGAGGCTGCGTGTGTCATTCACGAGGTTCGGTACCCCGAGTGGCTGGCTAACCCCATCGTCGTCCCCAAGAAAGGCGGGAAGGAGCGGATGTGCATCGAATTCACCAACCTCAACAAGGCCTGCCCCCAAGATCCGTTCCCCCTTCTATGTATCGACCAGATCATCGACTCCACTGCAGAATACGACTTGTTGTGCTTCCTGGACATGTTCTCAGGATATCACCAGATCAATATGGCGATAGAATATGTGGAGAAGACAGCCTTCCCGACCGCGTGTGGGGTGTACTGCTAAACTTGCATGCCTTTTGGACTACACAACGCACGTGCAACCTTCCAGCGGCTCATGCACATCGCCTTGGGTCGGCAGCTCGGGAGGAACGCTGAAGCCTACGTCGACGACATCGTGGTGAAGTCTCGGGATGCGAGGACCTTGATCCAAGACCTGGAGGAAACCTTTGAAAGCCTCCGACAGGTGGACTTGCGGCTCAACCCGAAGAAGTGTGTGTTTGGCGTCCCTTCAGGCAAGCTATTGGGCTTCCTTGTGTCCCACAAGGGGATCGAGGCCAACCCAGAGAAGGTCAAAGCCATTGATGACATGAGTCCACCGCAAACCCTCAAGGAAATGCAGAAGCTTGCTGGACGGGTGACTGCGTTGGGACGCTTTATTTCCAAGCTGGGAGAGCGTGCCCTACCCTTCTTCAAGGTGATGAACAAGAAGGGCCCATTCGAATGGACCCCGGAGGCCGACCAAGCATTTCAAGACCTCAAGAGATACCTGACCAGCCCCCTTAGTGATGATGGCACCGCGACCTCTCGAGCCCCTAGTGCTTTACCTTGCTGCCACTCCCAACTCTGCCAGCGTGGCTCTAGTGGCGGTTCGGGAAGAACACCAAGCCAAGGGCGCATCACGCCAAGCTACACTCCTAGCAGAGATGAGCAAGACTAGAAGGGCGCCACAAGGACCGCAGCAGCAACAGCAGTGGGTCAAGCTCAGCAGGACGACCCTCCCTAACCCGCTAAAGCCCCGACAAGCGATCAAGCGTTGGGGGCTCCACGGCCTCAGGAGGCACCCGAACTCCCGAAAGACGCAAAACTCATCAGCGCGCCTACCCTCGTCGAGCACCCGGTATACTTCGCCAGCACTGTGTTGCGAGATGCAAGAGCATGGAACTGCATGCCGCAGAAGCTCTTACTCGCGCTCCTGGTGGCCTCACGAAAGCTGCGGCACTACTTTCAAGGCCACCCCATCAAGGTCATCTCAGCCTACCCACTGGAGAGGGTGCTCAGGAGACCCAACTCCGCTAGGAGGGTAGCCGAATAGAACATCGAGCTGCAAGCATTCCAGTTGGAGTTCAGCACCACCAGGGTCATCAAGGGGGCCGCGCTCGCTGATTTTGTGGCAGAACGGACGGATGCCCCGGCACTTGAAATAGGCGAGGACCGGTCTCCCTCGCCAGGAAGTGAGGCGCCCGACGGCTGGGTCATGTATTTCGATGGTGCAGCTCTGCTTTCAGCAGGGCGAGAAGGTCTCCAACAACATTGCAGAGTACAAAGGCCTCATAGCCGGACTGAAGGCTGTGATGGCACTAGGGGTGAAGCGTCTCAACATTAGAGGCGACTCGCAGCTCCTCGTCAACTTCTCCAACAAGGTATACGAGCCAAAGGATGAACACATGGAGGCATATCTCGCGGAGGTACGCAAGATGGAGAAGCAGTTCCTGGGCTTGGAGTTGCAGCACGTGCCCAGGGGAACCAACAAGGGAGCCGACCACATCGCCAGAAGGGCATCCAAGCAACAGCCCCAAGAGCCTGGCGTCTTCGAGGAGCGGCTCTTCAAGCCGTCGGCGACACCATCGCTTTCAAGGACAACGCAACGTCGGGAGGAGCTCCCGCAGCCACCTGCCGCGGGAGCCCCAACCTATGGCCCGACTTCGGCAGCGCGTCTACTCTTGGTGCTCGAGCCCAGAAGGGGTGCTGGACCAAGGAACTCAAGGAATACCTGATGCAAGGGACGTTGCCATAGAAGGAGGAGGACACTGAGCGTGTGGCCCGACAAGCCACGGCATACTGCATCTAGGACGGTGAGTTATATAGGAAGTGGCCAAATGATGTCTCACTGCGTTGCATCTCCAGGGAACAGGGGAAGGAGCTTCTAGCTGACATACATGGCGGGGACTGTGGGCACCACTCGTCATCACGAACCTTCGTCGGCAAGGCATTCCGCAACGGATTCTACTGGCCTACAGTGCTCAATGACGCAGCTGAGCTCGTGAAGTCCTGCGAGGCTTGCCAATTCCACGCCAAGAAAATCCACCAGCCAGCTCAGGGCCTCCATACCATTCCACTCCCGTGGTTGTTCGCAGTCTTGGGGCTGGATATCCTCGGGCCGTTCCCTCGGGCGCCTGGGGGCTATCGATACCTCTATGTCGCCATCGAAAAGTTCACTAAGTGGGCGGAGGTGGAAGTTGTTCGCACCATCCTAGCTGGTTCCGCGGTTAAGTTCATCAAGGGTCTCGTGAGCCGTTTTGGGGTCCCCAACCACATGATCACCGATAATGGTTCACAGTTCACCAGTAATCTCTTCAAAACGTACTGGGCTAACCTTGGAACGCAGATCTGCTATGCTTTGGTGGCGCACCCCCGGAGCAGTGGTCAAGCCAAACGCGCCAACGCAGAGGTCCTGAGAGGCCTCAAGACCAGGACCATCAAGAAAAAGCTTGAAGCCTGCGGCAGGGGCTGGCATGACGAGCTCCAGTCCGTGCTGTGGTCCATCCGCACCACCGCCACAAAGCCAACGGGAGAAACCCCATTCTTCCTCGTCTACGGAGCAGAAGCGGTTCTCCCTCACGAGGTCATGCATCGCTCCACACGGGTCTTGGCGTTTGATGAGACGCAGCAGGACGCCACGCGGAGGATGGACCTCATGCTGGGGGAGGAATGCCACTGCGAGGCTGCACTGCGGGCGGCAAGATAACAGCAGGCGTTGTGGCGGTACCACTATCACAGCGTCCACTCCAGGACGCTCGAGGTGGGTGACCTCGTCCTGAGGCGGGTGCTCTCCAGGGAAGTGTTGCATAAGCTCTCACCCGTGTGGGAGGGCCCGGTCAAGGTCGTCCATGTCTCTAGGCTTGGCGCCGCGCGCCTGGAGACATAGGACGGGGTACCCATCCAGAATGCCTGGAACATCCAGCACCTCCGAAAGTTCTACCCCTGAAGAAAGGCCCAGCGCCTGTGAAGCAAGGTCCCGTGCCAGTGAAGGTCTCCGCTTGTGACACTCTCACGTAATAATGAGTGGGGCTGTACACACCACGGAGTCTCAAGAGTGCCGCCCTTGGGCCTCAGGGGCTCCCTCTCCCACGTCTTAGTGGCAGCACTTTGCTCCGCGCTGGTGAGAAGACATGAAGACTAGACTAGGTGTCGGACGCGGCTTTTCATTTGCTTTCCAAAGTTGGCTTGCCCCTCTTTTAATTCAAATTTGCCTTCTGGTGTCTCTTGTTGTTCTCGTCCTGTCGCTTTCTGCCTCCGTTTCTGCACTGATTTCTCTGGTTGACCTATACTCTCTCTTGCGTCCCTCACGAGGGGGCTGAGCAGGTACCCTCGTGAGCTTCCTTTTTTTCTGTTTTTCACGAGGCACCCTTGTTCGAGCCCGCAAGCTAGCGCACCTCTCCTAATCCGTGCCCCTCAGGTACCGCGATAGGAAGCACTGGGTCAAGGCCAGCGGCGCCTGTGACCAATGCTTGGGTGAACGATAAGCCTCTTAACGAATTTTTTGCAGTTCCTAAGCGTCTACCAGGCCAAGGAGGCCTCGGCAGGCACCAGGGAGCAAGCGCCTCATGAGGAGGATACTACTCTGAGCAAGTCAAACTAAGTTATCTCTACATAAAACGACGATATTGCGGCACAGCACAGAAACGATAAACATAGCATAATAATTGAGAAATCACAGTTCGTTGCACGCCTGTCCGGGGCCCATACTGGTTTCTTTCTTGGTGCAGGAAGGAAAGGAAGAACAAAATAAAAGTGGCGCGGGCCCCTACAGCGATCCGCGAGGGCGGGCTCTTGGCGCCATCCCGAGCTCAGCCAGACCCCTCCTCGTGCTTCACAGAGGCGCGGCAACGAGACGACCCTCTGATACCTTCGAAGTGGGCGCGGCGGCATGGCGGCTGGTCATAACCGCCGCTGCTAGAGCTGTCGTCGGAGGAAGAGCCTCCTTAGCTGGACGAGACGTGGTCAGCCCCAAGGGCGGGTTCGCCCTCATCCTCGTCACGACCATCGCCAAGGCCGAGCACCTCCTCGCCGTTGTTGACCTCGGGGCAGCACCCCGCGCGGCGACCATCTTCCCCAAAAACCCTCACATAGACGGTCGCGTCACCGTCATAATAGAAATGGAGGGTGCACAGCCTGCCCAAGCCGCGCGCGCGGGAAAACGTCTGCCAGCCGCGGGCCAGGGCTATGTTGCCTGCAACGGAGACCTCAGCCGCGACCCAGGAAGCCCTGCTGCAGCAGCCGTCTGCCTGTAGCCAGAGCCCGTCGGGACCTGAAGCCGGCAGCTCGGCGGCAAAGAAGCGCGGGAGCTGAAGCCACTTGTCGGCCGGGTTCTCCGACCAGACGACGAACTCCGGAAGCACCTCTGCTGAATGGAAGTGGCTGGGGAGGCTGCGCGACCACGCCACGTCTCCCCCTCGTCAATAGGACTGCCACGACTGGAGCGACCCCTGCCACGTGAAGCGGCACTGCCACGGCTGCGCGGGGCCACGGCGGGGTTCGCAATGTGCTTGCGAGGACAACCGCGGCCACGCTTGGGCACCGGAGAGCCAGGTCCCTCGCGAGGGGCCGGATGACACAAGACCTCCTCAGGAGCGGCCTCACTAGGCTGGCTCGCGACGGGCGGAGAGATCAAGGCCAGGCAAATCTCGTGAGGTTCCAACGATGTGAGCCATGACGATCAAGACTAGGCGGGTGCCTGGCGGGCGCCATTGCTCACAGTGTCCTTGTTTCCTCTTTGGTGCTAAGGGAGCAAGCATTGACGAAGAGTACCGAGGCGTCAAGCAAAAGTTTCCACATTGGTGCAACGAGACCAAGACCAGTAGGACGGCAGGACGTAGGTCACTGTGGAGCCCAAGACGGTGTCACCACCAGAGCCTTTGGCAGGCGAAGACTACTTTTGTCAGGATAACTTGTACTAGCTGTCCCCTTTCAAATTGGCCGTTGTTGGCTCCCTTCCCGCTCAATATTTGGGAAGAGGACCAGGGCCTCTATAAATTGGATTATCCACCACTATGGGAGGCAAGCTGATAGAGATCTAGATCCACACACCAACCAAGAACAAGAACACATCACCCCAGGAGCCTGTTCTTCCCTTTGTACTATTCATCATCAGCCCAAGAGGTAGTCCACCACACCATACTGGAGTAGGGTATTACACCGCAATGCTTGCCCGAACCAGTATAAATATTTTGTCTTTTGTGTTGAGAGTTCGTTGAGCTAGCCTTAGAGATCGCGAAGTGCTTGAGGGCGTCATCGGTGAGGGAGAGACCTTTGCGCACACCCCAGTGTTCGAACCATAAGGGTTTTGCCGGAATCCAAAATCCGACAGCTGTAGCCAGGAGCCAGCGCCTCCTCGTGGTGGTTGCCACCCTGGACCACCAGCAGGGGCCCACCTACAGTGACCTCTCCTCCCCTACTTTTCTTCCTCCCAGGTGCATCTCCCTCTCATAGTACAAAACGAGGCAACATGACGCACATGGTGCCGTGAGGCCACCACACATGTCCGGCCCCTCCTAATCCCCCTATTTAAGCGACTAGGGCGGAGCGTTAGGGTTTCTCTCCTACCTCCATCTTCCTCGACCGTGCCGCCAGCCCGCAGAGCCGCTTGCGCCCCTCCTCTCATTGTGCCTGAGTGCCATGTAGGTCTTGGTAGAGCTTCCCTCTATCATAGGATCTCTGCCGGCCTCCCCCACGACGGCCATAAGCATCTACACGCCTCCGCGGGTCTGTTCTAATGCCAAGCCACGCCTGAGGACACCAACTTCATCCTCTACATCTCGGATAAGTGAAGACCGCCAAGTTCCATGACTTGTCGTCGTCATCTCGCTGTGTCCCCGTTGACCTCTTCATGTCCTAGGTATACTAGGTAGTTCCCTCTCTGTCCCTACAAAACCCCATGTCCTCTCACTCATGGTAGGTGCCGGGGGACTAATCCACGAGCACCTATGGGACCGGCGGACCGAGTCCCTTTCGGTTCGGCGGGGCGGCGGTCGCACGAAGAGCAGATCGAGGCGAAGCACACGAGCAGTTTACCCAGGTTCGGGCCACACGGATGCGTAAAACCCTACTCCTGCTTTGTGGTTTGTATTGAGTTCTTGCTCGGGAGCGCGGAGTGCTACAGTACACCCCAGCAGCTAACGAGACCGAGCGTGAGTGTTCTCTTTCTCCGAACCCCCTCCTACGTTGCGCACGGGCCTCCTTTTATATGCTCAAGGGGTCACCGACAGGTGGCAACGTAGACGAGGGTAAAAATGGAAAGGTGCTGTGGTTGGTACAGCTACCTGCTACAGTGTATCATACCTAACCCTGACGGCAGGGGACAAGGGCATTAAATGCCCGTCTGTGTCGCCTAAATAGTGCAAAAAGGGACCGTCAAGGACGCCATCGCTCGCCACGATGGCAATCTTGTCAGCGCCGCTTGCCACCGCGCGTCGCTGGCTGCACAGCTTCCCGCCACGTACGCCTGGAAGGGTCCTAGAGCGACACGTTGGTGGATGTGCTGGAGCGCGGGCACAGAGTGGTGGCTTGCCGCGGCAAGCGCCTTACTGCGGTCGTTGTCTTGTCGCATCTGGGAGCTTGTCGCTCACCGGGCCTTGCCGGGACGCGTGGCGCGTCGCGGCAAGTTCCTTGAGATGCCTTCGTTGGCCTTCCCGGCAAGCTCCTCTTGCCGGGGTCTTGAGATGCCTTAGTTGGCCTTCCCGGCAAGCTCCTCTTGCCGGGGTCTTGTCTCCTTGGCTTGGATACTTTGTCCTTGAATGGCTCCAAAGGAACCACGGAGGACCTTGGCGGTCACCCGGCAAGCCTTGCCGCGGGATGCTGCGACTGCCCGTGCACAAGTTCGGGATACTAGGGTACCCCTACTCTAGTACACCGACAGGAGCCCCCGGGCCTGGGCCATACACGATGCCGAGCGCTGTTGGGCCAGACCCAAAACAGGGCACGGGCACGCGCGGCCTGGGTTATGCCGTATCTCTCTCCGTATCCACCGCGCCCTCCCCGAACGGCACGCTTTGAATGCGGCGTCGTGGGAGAGATCGTGGGTGGTTTCTTTATTCGGAAATGCGGAACGTCCGCCCCCTCCCTCTTTATAAGCAGGGGAAACAGGGGTAGTTCGCCCATTCGCCGGTTGCTACTCCAATCTCGGAAATCTCCGCCGCTCCCTCGTCTTCCCAAAGCTGAAAGAGAGCAGCGCCCCGCCCCCCATCGCCACCAGCACCACCAACGCCGTCGACCTCCTCCACCACTTCCGCCATGGCTCCGAGAGCCGACAAGGGGAAGGTTGTGAAGTCGACCGAGGCGCAGCGGCTTGCGGCGCTGTGAAAGGAGCGGGCAATCTTCCCCCCAAGCTCGCCGCGAGGGAGCTGAGGGAGAACTTTTACCTCTTCTGGTCGACGGAGACGCGGGCGCATCCACGCACGAAGGTACTTCCAGCCGCCGCTTGGAAAACGGCTCCAAATGGATACCCTTTCTTCGCCTTGTTCTTCTACTGCGGGCTCTGCCCGCCCTTCTCTGAGTTTTTCTGCGATATTATGAACACTTACGGGTTCCGCCTCCTTGACTTCACCCCCAATGCCGTTCTGACCACGGCAGTTTTCGCACATCTCTGCGAAAACTTTGTCGGAGTCTATACCAATGTAGCCCTTTTTCGCCACTTCTTTATGCCCCGAGTAGAGAGAGGAGAGCCTTTATCCGGGGAATCGCCTGGATCTCGAGGGCCGGCAAGAAGGACACTTATCTGGAGGGAGAGTTCCACGGCAAGTGGGAGGAATGGAGAGCAGACTGGTGCTGGATTGCCGAGGAGAACCCGCAGCCGTTTACTGCCCGGCGCCAAGCCCCAGTAGCACGCGGCAGCGATTGGAGTGACGTGGCCCCGGAAGACGATAGGCTGAAGATTGCCGTCATCCGGATCCAACGCCTCAGGCTTGCCGGGCTCACTGTAGGCGCTGTTGGCGCAGATTTTCTTCGCCCCGCATCGCCCCCCTGCAGGAACGGGGGAGACCCGCCTGGGAATTCAAGAATTCGGCGGATATCATGAGGCTGCGTCCGGGCCTCAACTTCAACTTCACTGTTCTGGAGCTTAACACAATGCTCCAGGAGCTGTTCAAGTACGACCCTCAACATCCCGAAGTGTTCAGGTTGCCGAGAGGTGTTGTTCCACTGTGCAACAATTCCGCGCTCGACCGCATCCGTGCAATGATGCCGCTGTGCGATTCGCATGGAATTGTCCCAACTTGGCAAGAGCCTGCAGACGACGTCGTGCAGCAGTTCTTCGACGGCTTGGTAGAAGTGCCGGTCTGCTCCGACGAAAAGAAGAGCCTCACCCGCGACACCACCGATGCGGAGATGACACGCATCGCCACTAGGCTGGAAGAGGCGGCGGCAGCCGCAGCCGCGGGCGAATTTGGATTCACCGTGGAGGAGGCAGAGGCAGCAGAGGCGGCAAGCCGTGGAGAGCGAGAGGAGCTCGTCGGCGAGAAAGAGCTTGCCGGGTATGACGTCGAGTCGAGCGAGCCCGCCAAGGATGCGAGCGGCTCGCTGGAGATCAACTCCTCTTCCTCTTCATCTTCAGGCAGCTCGCCGCAAGCAGAGCCTCCTTCCCCACCAAGAAGGCATCTCCGCAAGGCCGGGGACGTAGCGGAGCGGCAGACGAGCCAACAGCCGCCGCGCCGCGCGACACGCTCCACCGCGGCAAGTACTGTTGCCGCGGGAGCACCTCACGCTGCTGCGGCAACTGGAGCGGGGTCTTGCCGGACCACCGCTTCTGCTCCTGCTGCTTCTCACGCCGTGGCGGCAGCCGGAGCGGGGTCGTCTCAGACCACCGCCACTGTTCCCGCCAAGCGGCCAAGGGAAACTACTCCTCCGCCTCCTCGCACCGGGCATGAGCCGGATTTCGACTTCTCCGCGTTCAGCTCCGACGAGGAAGAAGAAGAGTAAGATTCTCTTGTTGTACTTGTAGTTCTTCAATTCTTGCTGTTTTGTCTTGTATCTCATTTGCTTTACTCTGAACTTATTCCTTTTTAGGACTCTGGCCCAGAGAGCAGCGGAGAGAGCCAAGGTCCCGGTGATTATCATCGAGGACGAACCCACCGCGACAGCAGGTGGTGCGTCCGAGACAACCTTGCTGGACCCGGCAACTGTTCTCCAGAGCAGCCCCCAGCGTAAGTATATGGTTCGCTTTCCGCTGTTAGGCACGCATGGATACTCTTTCTTTGCTGACATCTGACTGTTGGTTTGTGTAGGAGCAGAGCAGCCCCACCAGGAGCCAAGGGAGAGTCCTCCGGCAAGGGAGAGTTCTCCGGCAAGGGAGAAGTCTCCGGCAAGGGAGAGTTCTCCGGCAAGGGACAGCACCAGCGCCCCCCCGGCGGCGGAGACCACGACTGCAGAACCCGGTACAGGTAATCCTCTCGCTTCAAAACTTCCCTTGGGTTCTTCTTCTTTTGATCTTCTTTTCTTTGGATATTTGCTTGACTCTTCTCCTTTTTCCGGCCGTCAGACCCATCTGCTGCGGAGCCGATGGAGACCGAGGTTGCCGCCGACGACGCCGCTGCCACCGAAGAAGCAGCCGGTGCTGACGACCCCGCCGGCGCAGAGGCCGCCAAAGCTGCCGCCGCAGAAGCAGGCGGGGGGTCTGGCGATCGCACTGACGGCCCTGAGGCCGCAGGAGCGCCAGGCGCTACGTCGACCGCCGACCCGTCCGACGCTGCCGCAGCGCCAGGCTCCGAAGAGCCCCAGCCAGGCGTCTACTTGAAGGCCGGCGATGGCGTCTTCATCAACCTCCCCTGGGCGTCGAGCTCCAGGGCGCCGGTCGAAGGAGAGAGCTTCGACGGAGAGGTGCTCGCCTCCGCTGGGCTGACGCTGGTTGACGCGCCGAGCAGCAGCAGCAGCGAGCCTGAGGAGGAGCGGCTGCTGCGGAAGCTGGTGTCGCTCTATCGTGCCCGGCAAGCCAAGCTGGAATCTCGCGAGGCGCTTGTTGCGAAGGCGGGAGTGGACATTGAAAAGCGCGCGGAGGAGCTCCGGGGTCTCAACCAGGAAGCTCTTCGGTCCCTGGCAGAGGAGCGGGAGCAACTTGCCGAGGAGCAGAAGGCCTTCCTCCTCGAGAAGGCTAAAGTCGAAGAGCAACAGCGGCTTGCCGCTGAGAAGCTGTCTGCGCAGGAGGGCGAGCTGGTGCAGTGGAAAGTTGACCTCGACAGCCACGAGGAGGAGCTTGCCGTGCGTGAGCAAAAATTCGGCGGAGCCCTTAAGCAAGCAGAGGATGCTGCCGCAATTGCCGAGGCCGCCAAGAAGGAGCTGGAGACGAAGGTGGCGCAGCTGGAGGCCGATCTCAAGGCGAGTGGCGAAGAGCTTAGCACCGCCAAGGACTCCAACGCAGATCTTGAGTTGAAGCTGACCACTTTGACCAAGACGCTGGACGGCGCCAGGGAGCAGGAGGTGGCCTTGAAGGAGGAGATCAAGGCCGACAAGGCGCTGCTGGAGAGTGCTGCCGCCGCCCAGAATGCTTTTAGGGAGAATGTGGAGCACTGGACGGAGGGTCTCGTGAATGTTGTCGCAGACATTGACAGGGAGCTGGCGCAGCTGGGGATGGAGGATCTCGGGTATCCCTCCGACGAGAACCTCCAACCCAGCGCCAAGCTCATCTTGTTCTTCAAAGGCGTGGCGACGGCCCTCCAGCGGCTCCGGGAGAAGATCCCAAAGCAGCTGGCCGACGAGTCGCGCAAGATCTGCGCGGGAGCTCTTCAAAAGGTGTTGGTGCAGGTGGCCTTCCGCAACCCGGGCCTCAACCTCACCAACGTCCTCAAGACCCTACTGCCGGATGCTGATCTGGAGGCGCTCAAGACCCTTGTCGCACCCATTGTCGACAAGGTGAGCGGGATCAAGAGGATTGAGGGCGATCGCGTAGACTAGGCCGCCCGTTTTCTTCTTTTCTTGTCGCTGCTGGTCATGTTATGAGAACAATCTGTTAGAGCTGTGACAAGCTACCTTGTAATATAACTCTATTCCGGGTAATGATTGCAATGTTATTCCCTTTACTTGATTCCTCCCTTTGTATGTTTTTGCCCTACGCTTTTAGGGAACTTGCCGGTGCGGGCACCTTAGCCGCGAGCGCTGAGTGCGGGACGTCAGCAGCCTGCTGGCGGTGCCGCTACCGACAAGAAACCTTGTCGCAACTAGTCGCAGCTCACTTAAGTTGTTGAGCAGACTCGAAAAAAAGTAAGGGCGCAACTAGCTGCGAGTTGGTTCCTCCGCGCACAGGTTTTCCATACAAAGTGCGGTCGTTCAAGGGAGATAACTTAAAAATTTAAAAAATCTGATTGCTCAAACTTTGGCAACTTAGCTTTTCTGTTGTTTGCTTCCCGGTAAGGCGAAACTTTCTTGAACGACGCCTGGTCCATACCATTATCTTCTCCTTTCCCCCCCGGCAAACTTGTGGGCGAGGGAACCTTCCTTTCCTTGAGAAAAAAGAAAGAGTAGAAAATAAAGATATGGAGCCTTACGGCTCGTTATTGCTTACCGGGGAGTAGGTGCTGCACATAGTGTCAGATCACATATAGAAAGCATGAAATTGACAAGATGTGCGGAGCATATGAGCTTTACTTATGCACGGGGTCTGCGCCCGGCTTTGTACAAAGGATTACATGCAACAGCGGCAAGACTTGTACAAAAGGTGGTTGCCAGAACAGGTTCCGGCAACCGCGCCTTATGGGTAAAAGTTACGAAGATGCTCAATGTTCCAGGAATTGCTCACCGGAATGCTATCTTCGGTCTCAAGGCGGACAGCGCCAGGCCTAGTGACTCGTTTCACCCGGTAAGGGCCTTCCCACTTCGGCGTCAACTTGTTGGAATTCTTGGCGGACTGAACACGCCGAAGAACAAGGTCGCCTTCCTCGAGACTTCTGGCGTTAACTTTGCGGCTATGGTAGCGGCGCAAAGCTTGCTGGTAGCGAGTAGCTCGTACAACAGCCTGAAGACGGTCTTCCTCAAGGAGTAGCGCGTCATCTTGTCGCAGCTGCTCTTGCTCAAGCTCATCATAAGCGAGCACTCGAGGTGACCCGTATACGAGTTCCGTGGGGAGAACTGCCTCTGCTCCATAGACTAGAGCGAAAGGTGTCTGGCCAGTGGCTCGATTTGGCGTCGTCCTGATCGACCAAAGAACCACCGGCAGCTCCTCGATCCAGTTTCTTCCGCACTTGTGCAGCCTGTCGAAAGTCCTGGTCTTGAGCCCACGCAGCACTTCAGCATTTGCCCTCTCCGCTTGACCGTTGCTTCTCGGGTGAGCAACAGAAGCGAAGCAGACCTTGGCGCCAAGATCTTGGACGTACTGCATGAAGGTGCGGCTCATGAATTGCGTACCGTTGTTGGTGATTATCCTGTGAGGGATCCCGAAACGGCAAACAATCGACCTGACGAACTTGACTGCTGACTGTGCTGTCACCTTCCTCACTGCTTCCATTTCCGGCCACTTTGTGAACTTGTCGATTGCAACGTACAAGTACTCAAAGCCCCCGACTGCTCGGGGAAAGGGGCCGAGGATGTCGAGCCCCCAGACCGAAAATGGCCAGGATAAAGGGATCGTCTGGAGAGCTTGAGCTGGTTGGTGTATGTGCTTGGAATGGAACTGGCACGCTTCACACTTGGTTACTTGTGCAGTTGCATCCTGGAGGGCTGTTGGCCAAAAGAAACCTTGCCGGAATGCTTTGCCGGCAAGTGCTCTTGCGCCAATGTGGTGACCACATATGCCTCCATGTATCTCTGCCAACAGCTTTTGTCCGTCTTCCCGGTGAATACACTTCAATTTCACACTGTTGAGTCTTCTTCTGTACAGTGTGTTGTCGACAAACTGGTACATACTTGACTGCCGGGCTACTCTTTCCGCTTCTTCTTGCTCTTCGGGAAGTTCTCTTGTCTGAAGGAAACGGACAATCTGCTGTGCCCATGCTGGAGCTTGTGGCTCGACAACAAGGACTAAAGGCAAATCTGCTGCTGCGGGAACATCCGCTTCTATGGCGAGAACCTGCGGCTCTGCCGGAGCTTGACGTTCCCCGGCAAGCTTGCCGGAGCAAAACTTGTCGGGAGCTTCTGCTTCAACGGAACAAACCCTAGGGCTTGCCGGAGCAGACTGCTCCTCAGCACTCTTGGCGTTGATCTTGGGGACCTTCTTGGCGGCGGCTTCGGGAAGCTCTGCCGGGAAATAGTCACCAGAAATCAACTTCCTCTTCTTGCTCTGTCCAGTTGATGGTGTTACAGACGGTTGAGTCAGCTTGAGCACAAAGATCCCTGGTTCCACAGGTAACTTAAGTGCGGCACACTTTGATAGGCCATCGGCAATGGCGTTCTGAGCTCTTGGAACATGCTCCATTTGTAGGCCGTCAAAGTGCTCTTCTAGCTTTCTCACTTCGTCGACGTAGGCTTCCATCAACGGACTCTGATAGCTCTTGTTCACTTGGCGGACGACAAGCTGCGAGTCACCCCTGACAATGAGCTTCTTGATCCCAAGGTCTGCCACGATCCTGAGACCGGCAAGCAAGCCTTCATACTCTGCAGTATTGTTTGTTGCTTGCTCCTTGGGAAAGTGCATCTGGACTACGTACTTGAGGTGCTCTCCGGTGGGTGCGACAAGCAGCACGCCAGCGCCGGCGCCTTGCAGCGAAAAGGCACCATCAAAGTACATCAGCCACTCTTTGCTTGCTTCCTCGACGGGGATGCTCGTTTCTGGAATTTCTTCATCTGGTGTTGGCGTCCATTCTGCTATGAATTCTGCCAATGCTCTGCTTTGGATAGTTGAAGTACTCTCAAACTTGAGGCCAAAGCTTGACAGTTCCAGTGCCCACTCAACAATCCTGCCTGTCGGTTCTGGATTCTGTAGTATCCTCTTCAGTGGAAAGCGAGTGACAACTGTGATCTCATGTGCTTGAAAGTAATGGCGCAGCTTTCTCGAGGCCATGAGAAGGCCGAAAAGCAATTTCTGCATGCCAGAGTACCTTGACCTAGCCCCCTGCAGAAGGGAACTGACAAAGTAAACTGGGCGCTGTACCATTCTCTTCTGTATCTCCTCGCGCGTCTGCGCAGATACATCCTTGTTGGGACCAGAGCTTGTCGGGGAAGCCCCCTGCTTGTCGCTGGATGCGCCTGCCGTGGTTGCTGGCTCGTCATCTGCCTCCCTCTCCGCTACTAACGCAGCACTAACCACTTGATTGGTTGCCGCTATATACAGCAGCAACTTGCCTTGTGGCTTAGGTGCGACAAGTGTTGGAGTGGAGGACAGGTATCTCTTCAAGTCTTGCAGCGCAGCCTCCGCTTCCGGAGTCCATTTCATTGGACCTGCCTTTTTCAATATTTTGAAAAACGGCAGGGCGCGGTTAGCAGACCTAGAGATAAACCTGCTGAGAGCAGCCACGCAACCGGCAAGTCTTCGTACATCCTTGACGCGCTTTGGTGCTTCAATCTGCTCAATGGCCTTGATCTTGTCGGGATTGGCTTCGATTCCCCGCTGAGACACGAAGAACCCGAGAAGCTTGCCGGAGGGGACTCCAAACATACACTTCTCGGGGTTGAGCTTGAGGTTGATCTTGCGCAGATTTGCAAAGGTCTCGTCTAAATCTTGAATCAGAGTTGCCTTGTCCTTGCTCTTGACCACTATGTCATCCATGTAGGCTTCTACATTTCTGTGTATTTGTGGCTCAAGAGCGACATGGACTACCCTTGCAAATGTTGAACCAGCATTTTTCAAACCGAAAGGCATCCGTATGAAACAGTACGTGCCACATGGAGTGATGAATGCAGTCTTCTCCTCATCCTCTTCTGCCATGAAGATCTGATGGTATCCTGAGTATGCGTCAAGAAATGAAAGCAAGTCACATCCGGCCGTGGAGTCAACAATCTGGTCAATGCGCGGCAAAGGAAATGGGTCTTTGGGACAAGCTTTGTTAACATCGGTAAAGTCGATACAAAGTCTCCATTTCCCGTTCTCCTTGTGCACGACTACAGGATTGGCCAACCACGTAGGATGGAGCACTCCTCTGACAAGGCCTGCTGCTTCCAACTTCTTGATCTCTTCTGCGATGAATTCTTGGCGCTCCACTGCTTGCTTCCTGACCTTCTGCTTGACGGGCCACGCATGAGGACAAATGGCAAGATGGTGCTCAATTACTTTCCTGGGAACACCGGGGATGTCAGACGGTTGCCACGCAAACACGTCGACGTTCGCCCGCAGGAAAGCAATGAGCGCGCTTTCCTATTTAGGGTCAAGAGTGGCACTGATGGTGAAGGTACCACCAGTGCCGTCCTCCTTGGCGGACACCTTCTTGGTCTCTGGCGGAGCTGCCATTGTCTTCTTACACTTGCCGGTGGAGCTCGATGGTGCGTCCTCGACGGCAGCGCATCACTCCGAAGAGGTGCGCTTGCCGGAGTGGGCATCAGAACTCTTGCCGGACTTGGTCTTCTTCTTCCCCCCGGGAGCTTCAACGGCATGTGACTTGCGATCTGTTGCGACTGCTGCTTCCCGGTAGATCTTGTCGGCGCAGATAAGAGCATCCTTCTTGTCGCCAGGGACAGAGATGACGCTCATCGGGCCTGGCATCTTCAGCATGTTGTATGCGTAGTGAGAGGCTGCCATGAACTTGGCGAGTGCTGGACGGCCGAGTATCCCATTGTAAGGCAATGGAAAATCGGCAACGTCAAAAGTGACCCTCTCAGTCCTGAAGTTCACCTCGCTGCCAAATGTTACTGGCAGCGTGACCTTCCCCTTCGGCTTGCTCCTTCCCGGGTTGATTCCTTGGAATGTGCCGGTCTCTTCAAGCTTGCTGTCAGGGATCTGGAGTTTCTGGAGCATAGTGGAGGAGATCAGGTTCAAGCCGGCCCCGCCGTCAACTAGCATCTTAGTGACCTTGAGGTTGCGGATAGTTGGTGAAACCAACATCAGCAAGCACCCGACCGCAGTTGTGCGATCAGGGTGGTCCTTAATATCAAAGATGATAGGCGTGCTGGACCATTTCAGAAGCTTGCGTGACTTGACAGGTGGTTCCGCCGCATTGACTTCCCGTACCCACTGCTTGAGTTGGCGGTGCGAAGTATGCAGAGAAGCACCGCCGTCAACGCACAAGACCTCTGTGGCTTTCTGGAACTCCTGCTCACTAGTCTCGACATCATCCATGTCTTCGTCGTTGTCGTCATCTTCATCCTTTTCGCTGCCGCGGGGAGGTCTGTCTCCTTGCCGCTGCTTGGCCTTGCCACGGCGTCCTCCCTGGCCGGCGCGCTTCTTGCCAGATTCTCCAGCGCCTCCTTGGGCCCTCTCCTTGTCGCGTCGCTTGTATTCAGCCTTTTGCTGCTGGACAAGCTGTTCGACCTTCTTGCAGCTCTGGAGATCATGGCCCTTGGTGCGGTGGATTTTGCAGTACTGCTTGTCGGTGCCGTCCTGCTTGTCGGCGACCGCCACAGCCTGGCAGTTGGTGCATGCGGCAATCTCCTTGCCAGAGCTACCAGCTTTGGCTTTCTTGGCGCCACCTTCATTGCCGGACTGCTCAATGACTAGCACATCCTTGCCTTTCTTCTTCCTGTTGTTCCGCCACCGGTTTTTCTTTGCCGGGGCAGCATCCTCGCTGTCAGATCCTCCTGCTCCTGTATTCTCTCCAGGGAGTTTCCTCCCTTCCTCAGCACGTGCACACTTGTCGGCCAGGGCATACAGCTCACTGACGTCTATGATCTTGCACATCGCCATCTCCTCCCGCATCCTGCGGTTACGCATGTTCTGATGGAACGCGCTGATGACCGCGGCAGGGTGGACATCTGGGATGTTGTGCTGTACACGGCTGAATCTCTGAATGTACTTGCGCAGGGGCTCTCCTTCCTTCTGGGCGAGCAGATGAAGGTCACTCTCTTGGCCATGAGGTTTGTGGCTGCCTGTAAAGGCGCCGACAAACTGATGGCATAGGTCTGCCCAGGAGGATATGGAGTTGTCCGGCAAGTGCATGAGCCAGGACCTGATGTTGGGCTTGAGCACCAGCGGGAAGCAGTTGGCAAGGATCTTGTCGTCCCGCCCCCCGGCAGCCTGCACTGCGATGGTGTAGATGCTGAGGAACTCCGACGGATGCGACTTGCCGTCATACTTCTCTGGTACGTCTGGTTTGAAATTCTTCGTGCTGGGCCACTGGACTTGCCGCAGCTCACGAGTAAACGCAGGGCAACCTACCGCGTACGGCAAGTCGCCTAGTTCCCCTGGCGCATGCATGTCGACAGGGGGCCCAGCGCGCTGGTTCGATTGACGTCGCACTTCTCTTCGGCGCTTGATGCGAGTACGAGCGTCTTCTTGCTGTCGTTCGTGAAGAACTTGGCGCTGATCGCGACGAGCTCGTGGATCTGATGACGCGGTGGAGTCGCTGTCGAGGTGGATCCGGCGAGTCGGCGATCTTGGCCTTCGGGGCGGAGAGTGCACAGTGGTTGCACCCCCACCGGTCTTGTCGCCACCGGCTCGTGCCTGGCTGACTTGCCGCGGCTGCGACGTGCTCGGCTGCCATTGAGTGTCGCCGTTGGCGAAGCCGATGAGACTCCGAATGGTGGCCCTCCAGTCGTCGATCTTGTCTGCTGTTGGAGGGTAGTCCAGGAGCAGTTGAGCTCGCGCCAAAGCTTCTGCTGTAGTGGCGGGTGGCGGTGGCGAACGGTGCGAGGAGCGGGATATGCTCGGACTTCTAACTATGTTAGAAGGAGCAGTATGCCGTCCAGGCGACCGTGCCTTGCTCGTGCCAGCATGTTGGCGTGCATGCTGGTCTTGAGCACTCCGAGATCCACCAGCTCGATCTTGGTCCAGCAAACGCATGGTACCGTGAGTACCATGACACTGCCGGTCCCGCGCCTCCTGAGATGGGCGCGGTGCATGTACGAACGCCGAGGTCTTGGAGTGTGCCCGGTCGTTGTGGGAGCCAGCTATGCCGCCGACGGGCAGCGCAACCTTGTCCTTGGACCTGGCAGCACCGTGAGCTCCCTCGTCGACGCCCGTTCTTCCGCCGGCGTCTGCCCCATCAGCCGTTTGCTCCGGCGGTGGTGGATTCGGCGCGGACGGAGCAGCCGCCTCCGAAGCCTTCTTCTTCGGCGGCATGTCGATGAAGATGATGAAGATCTAGCTCGTGTGAACGCCGGATCTGGTTCACACAACCTCGACGCCCCCTACCTGGCGCGCCAAATATGCCGGGGGACTATTCCACGATCACCTATGGGACCGGCGGACCGAGTCCCTTTCGGTTCGGCGGGGGCGGCGGTCGCACGAAGAGCGGATCGAGGCGAAGCACACGAGCAGTTTACCCAGGTTCGGGCCGCACGGATGCGTAAAACCCTACTCCTGCTTTGTGGTTTGTATTGAGTTCTTGCTCGGGAGCGCGGAGTGCTACAGTACACCCCAGCAGCTAACGAGACCGAGCGTGTGTGTTCTCTTTCTCCGAACCCCCTCCTACGTTGCGCACGGGCCTCCTTTTATATGCTCAAGGGGTCACCGACAGGTGGCAACTAGACGAGGGTAAAAATGGAAAGGTGCTGCGGTTGGTACAGCTACCTGCTACAGTGTATCATACCTAACCCTGACGGCAGGGGACAAGGGCATTAAATGCCCATCTGCGTCGCCTAAATAGTGCAAAAAGGGACCGTCAGGGACGCCATCGCTCGCCACGATGGCAATCTTTTCAGCGCCGCTTGCCACCGCGCGCCGCTGGCTGCACAGCTTCCCGCCACGTACGCCTGGAAGGGTCCCAGAGCGACACGTTGGTGGATGTGCTGGAGCGCGGGCACAGAGTGGTGGCTTGCCGCGGCAAGCGCCTTGCCGCGGTCGTTGTCTTGTCGCGTCCGGGAGCTTGTCGCTCACCGGGTCTTGCCGGGACGCGTGGCGCGTCGTGGCAAGTTCCTTGAGATGCCTTAGTTGGCCTTCCCGGCAAGATCCTCTTGCCGGGGTCTTGAGATGCCTTAGTTGGCCTTCCCGGCAAGCTCCTCTTGCCGGGGTCTTGTCTCCTTGGCTTGGATACTTTGTCCTTGAATGGCTCCAAAGGAACCACGGAGGACCTTGGTGGTCACCCGGCAAGCCTTGCCGCGGGATGCTGCGACTGCCCGTGCACAAGTTCGGGATACTAGGGTACCCCTACTCTAGTACACCGACAGTAGGCCTCGCTATCGTCAAGCCAAACACCATGCTCTTGGTGCTCTGCATAGTCTAGTTCGTGCACCGGTTGGCAAACTTCAGATATGGGTTTTCCATGCATTTCCCTTCGGTCAATTCATCTTCTAAGCATAGCCCCATGTTCATACCGGTGACTTGCAACAAATACATGCATCTAGGAGGTCCGGGGACCAGATCCCGAAGCCCTCATGATTTCTGAATTTTGATTGTGAGATATCTGGAAACTGCAAAGTTTGAGAAAACTTGATATCTTTTTCCCCTGTTGTGATGAAGATAGTTGCAAATTTGTGGCTTGTTGGCACACATGACCTAGACATGTTTTGAAAAGATGTCTGCATACTACATCTACATGTCAATTGCATGAATTGGTCATCTTGTTAAGCCACTTTTCCACCTATGCAAACTAATCAACTTACCTTTTGTTGGTGTGGACGACCATCTACGGGGCCATCTAGCCCCTTGTGGTTTGGCTAGGGAAATGGACAGAACGCAAAGAGCAAGATCAACAGAGGACGCTAGGATATTTACCCAGGTTTGGGCCACCTTTGAGGTGTAATAGTCTACCAGGGAATAGTAGGAGTCTGTCGGGGACGAGCCTGCCGGAGACGAGGTTACTAGGGGTGAACCTGCCGGGACTGAAGCTGCCAGAGAGGTTGAAGAAGAAGAAGAAGCTCCCCGAGGCCCAGAGAGGAGACGTCGCCTCCAGAAAATGGTGGGCCAAGGACCAGTGCATGCTGCTTCACCGAGGGCTGGCCCAACGACGAAGAAGACAACCACCAGGACAGGTCGCCAAGAGGAGGTACGTCGTCAACCCGCCCGGTGTCCGTGGGCTCAGGCATCACCCTCCCAGTAGAAGGTTGCCAAGGGGACTGGGCCTTCTCTGCGGGCTAGTCGATCCCTTGGGCACTCAAGAGGGCCAGAGAGATGCCCCCCAACAGGATAAGATCTCTCCGTTATCCTAGAATCTGAGGAAGAAGAGTAAGTAATACTTTTGTTTTCATCAGGTCTTGATACTGTACTATTCTCGTCTTGGCTTGATTTCCTTATGTTTTGGCAGAGACATAGAACCACTTGTGCACTAGACCAAGCGTGCCAAACTAGCAACAATGCAAGATCATGTGGCAAGCGCTGGCCAGGGTGTCGTGATAACTAAATCTGCCGCCCTCGGCCCCCAGCCTAGCCACTGCGCGAGGACGTGGCACAAGCCTCGCCCACTAGTACTAGCACATAGGTCCCCCTCCGATCTTGACAATGAGATGGGAGAGGCCCGCCAAGAAGAAGAGCACCAAGAGGTGGATCCTATCATGGTCTCTTCATCAACCATTCCTACAGAGAGAACTTCTCTAGTAAGGGCCTTCACCGATGAGCTTGTTCACACGGTGGTCACTCTAACAAGCAACGTGGCAGGTGACTGTGTGCCGGCAACCCATGTTGATGGGGAAGGAGACGTCCATCCTCAACAAGCGCCAACGGGTAATCCTCTTGCCTTCGCACATTTCTCATAGAACCCTCTCGCTTTCTTAGTCTTGACTTGCAATTTAAGTCTTATTCTATCATTGCTTCTAGCCCAATCCATAGTGCCAACTTCTAAGGAGGGTGAGATTCTTGTGAGGTGGCACATATTGCAAAGGTTGCTGCTTAAGAAGCCACAAAGATTGCTGCTGGGGAGCACCTTGTGCAGATTGCTCATGATGCTAGGGAGACCCCTGGAGAAACTGAGAAGCCCCCCGACAACAGAGCAGACCCCAACAGGATGGATGTGGAAGAGGCACCTATCAATAATGACGCACCGAACCCTGACAACCGATGAGGGAGTCCTGGATTAGGGGGTGTTCGGGTAGCCGGACTATACCTTCAGCTGGACTCCAGGACTATGAAGATATAAGATTGAAGACTTCGTCCCGTGTCCGGATGGGACTTTCCTTGGCGTGGAAGGCAAGCTTGGCGATGCGGATATTCAAGATCTCCTACCATTGTAACTGACTCTGTGTAACCCTAACCCTATCCAGTGTCTATATAAACCGGAGGGTTCAAGTCCATGGGACGACTTCATCATACAACAATCATACCATAGGCTAGCTTCTAGGGTTTAGCTCCTTGATCTCGTGGTAGATCTACTCTTGTACTACCCATATCATCAATATCAATGAAGCAGGAGTAGGGTTTTACCTCCATCGAGAGGGCCCGAACCTGGGTAAAAACATCGTGTCCCTTGTCTCCTGTTACCATCCGCCTAGACGCACAGTTCGGGACCCCCTACCCGAGATCCGCCGGTTTTGACACCGACATTGGTGCTTTCATTGAGAGTTCCTCTGTGTCGTCACTTTTGGGCTCGATGGCTCCTTTGATCATTAACGACGATGCGGTCCATGGTGAGACTTTTCTCCCCGGACAGATCTTCGTCTTCGGCGGCTTCGCACTGCGGGCCAATTCGCTTGGCCACCTGGAGCAGATCGAAAGCTATGCCCCTGGCCATCAGGTCAGGTTTGGAAGCTTAAACTACATGGCAGACACCCGCGGGGATTCGATCTTCGACGGGTTCAAGCCACAGCTGAGCGCGCCGCACTGTGTCGAGAGGCATGATCTAGCTCTGCCGCCGAACAGTGCCCTGGAGGCCGCACAAGCACCGGTTTCGACCCTTTATTCGGAGCCTATTGCGCCAATCGAGGATGAGCGGTTGGACGTCACCTCGGGGGCTACGATCTCAAAGGCGATCGAGCCAAACGTTAGCCCCGCGTTCCGCACGGCCCATGACTCCAAGGAGCCGGATTCCTCTCCGAACTCCGAACCCCCCGCGCCCCTGCCGATCGAATCCAATTGGGCGCCGATAATGGAGTTCACCGCCGCGGACATCTTTCAGCACTCGCCTTTTGGCGACATCCCAAATTCTCTAAAGTCTCTCTCTTTATCAGGAGAGCCCTGGCCGGACTACGGTCAGCGAGGATGGGATACGGACAATGAAGAAATACAAAGCCCACCCACCACCCACTTGGTAGCCACTGTCGACAATTCAAACGACGTGCTCAACTTCGACTCCGTAGACATCGACAGCATGGACGACGATGCAGGAGATACAGATGAGCCAACGCCCATAGGGCATTGGACAGCCACCCCATCTCACGATGTGTACATGGTGGATACCCCTAAAGGAAACGACAACGAGGAAAAAGGGGATGGAATGGGGGACCGATCCCTCGAAAAGCAATCAAGGCGTCGGCGTAAACGCCGACCCAAGCCCCGCCTCGACAAAGACCCAGCCATAGAGCAGGATGAGCGGTAGACGAGGAGCAGGCCTTAGAGCAACCGTCCGAAGAGGGCAACATGGATAGAGAAACCGAACATCCCTCCCCTGGCAAAAACGGCACTCTGGACGACCTTATGCCGGATAAACCCACGAAGCAGAAGAATCTCCACAAGAGGCTCGTTGCAACAGCACACAGCCTGAAAAAGCAGAAGCGGAAGCTAAAAACGGCGGAAGATGCACTCAAGATCCGATGGAGCAAAGTAATCAATACCGCAGATAAATACGGCGACAGTCGCCGCATTAAAAGCTATCCGAAGAGAAGGCTACTGCCCGAATTCTACGAAGAGGCCCTAGAGCCCTCGCATTCAAAAAATAAGAAAGTCACACGGTCGGATAGACGACCCCATGGCCAGCACAAAGCGGCAAGCGGCGCCGCACTTAAATCGGCATGCGACCCACTTAAGGATTCGCATCAGGGCCCAGTCAGGTCCATTTATGGGCCAAGAAAGCAAGCTCTCGTAAGCAATGCAATAAAGCCATCATCAGAATCTGGCACACCCAAATATAGGGGCGCCGCACACCCCCTATGCTTCACCGATGAGGTCCTGGACCATGAATTTCCAGAGGGATTCAAACCCGTAAACATAGAGGCATATGATGGAACAACAGACCCTGGAGTCTGGATCGAGGATTATATCCTCCACATACATATGGCTAGAGGAGATGACCTCCATGCGAAGACACACAGGGGGCTACAATCCGGCAGACTCAACACCGAACACAAGGGGCTCGACACACCAAGCGAAGACGAGGACCAACCCCAAAAGCAGAGCACCAGGAAACAAAAGAACTTCCCACAAGAAGTAAAAACAGTAAACTTACTTCACATAACAAAACGTGCGGCGCCCATAAAGGTACGCACCACACGACCTATCCCAAAGGGGTCCCGCCATTGGTTGTCAAAACCAATCATCTTCGATTAGCTGGATTATTCTAGAAGTATCAGGAACGCAGGCTGGACTGCTTTGGTACTCGATCCAATAATTCGCGGACTCTTGTTTTCAAATGTCCTTATGGACGGCGGCAGTGGACTAAACCTGATATATCAGGACACAATCCGCCACATGGGGATAGACCCAGCAAGAATCCGCCGCAGCAAAACCGCCTTTCAAGGGGTCACGCCTGGTCCGGACACCCATTGCATGGGTTTTCTCCAGCTCGAAGTTATATTCGGCTCTACCGATAACTTCCTCCGTGAAAAGCTAATCTTCCACATCGTCCCATTCTCCAGTCGCTATCAAGCACTACTGGGACGTGAAGCTTTCACCCGCTTTAACGCAATACCGCATTATGCATCTCTAACACTTAAGATGCCCGGTCCACGAGGCATCATCTCTTTAAAGGGGAAGCATTGATGTGCCCCTCCCCCAAGCGGAGGACTGTGCGGCCGCTTTGACAACCCCACAGTAAAATGGCTTCACCGGCCAAATTTTTTGGAATAGGTCATTAAAGACCACGAACGCGGATAGACGAGTTCGGTACAAAATCATCATTGATGCAGGCTTAGTGGCCATATACCCCCGCACTAGGGGCTCCGTACATATACAATAAGAGACAATAAAGCTCAGTTCTATATATTTTCCTTTATACTTTGCTTATTTCAAACTTTTGTTCGGCACGACCCATTTTCAGCTCAGTTCCTCTCTTTCGTAGATGAACGTCGTGCGGCGCCCGTCCAGGATACGGCACAACGGAGACACAGGCGCAGACGTGTAGTAGGGACCCGTCCTAAGGATTCTTTTTAGATTAAGACCCTGCGTAAACCTTTTTTACTGTCTCTTGTTGCCACATATCCCCTGGTTTTCTCTGATATAACCAAGGAGGAGGCTGGCGTCTTGGCATGTGGCCACGTTAGAATTTTTGCACGTACCTGGACACTAGGGGCTTTTTAATAAAGAGTGTTGTTTTGCCCGCACTCATAAAGACCGAACACCTTAGGGAGTGTTCGGCGTCGCGGGTTTTGGCATTATATGCATCAGCTCTGAATCATGTCTTTGGTCAAATGTTGGGTTGCCCGGCTCCTGAGTTCAGCTACCTTACCTTCCGCTCTATCGGCTAAGGTAGCACCAGGAGAACTACTGCGATTGTGCCCCGGTTAGGCCGGGCGAGCGCCTCAGTAGAGAAAGCCAAAAACTGACTGTCATGATGTGGCGTGAGACTGGTCAGCCACCCGATGACCTATCGGAATCTATAGGATTCCTCCGTTTTAACAAAGGGCCGTTTCCCGGCCAGGCACATACGTGCCTCGAACTCGGGCGAGCGCAGTCGCCACCAAGGGGCTACCTAAATAGTCCCACTGTCAAGCTCCTATGGCTAAGTGAAAGTGTTAAAGCATTATAGTCCAGTTGCCTGGCCCGCTGCGTTATCACCTCCTTTGTAGGACCAGGACGTTGGGTTAAGTGTGAAAATGCGTCTTCTGCGAGCACCCCCGCACTATGTGCGTGGGGGCTGAAGCCAACGACTGCCATCTTTCAAATTATATATATATATATATCTTAAAACGGCCGCACAGGAGGTGTTCCCAATAGTTGAAGGCACAAGTATAAAAGGCCACTGCAATTTATCAAAATATTGCTTTATAATTACATATGCTATCATAACATAGCATCCTTCGAGCACTGCGTCTCTATTACACGAGCGCCTTCAAGGACTTCCTGAAAATAGTGCTCGGAGGGTACTCGGCTTTTGTCCGAATCTCGGGACGCAACAACGGTGGTCTCCATCTCTGCCCAGTATGTCTTGACACGGGCAAGAGCCATCCGTGCGCCCTCTATGCATGCTGACCTCTTCATCGCATTGATACGCGGCACCGCGTCAAGGAATTGCTGCACCAAGCTGAAATAACTCTTCGGCTCCGATCTCCCAGGCCACAGATGACCCATGACGTACTTCATGGCGAGTCCAGACAATCTATTCAGTTCGGCCCATTGAGCCAGGCGATCGTCCACTGCCAGTGGACGCTCTGGATTGTGGAACTGTGACCAGAAAAGCTTTTCCACTTCGCGATCTTTTAGATCTCGAAAGTGTTCGGTCGCATCAGCAGCACTTGCTGCCAAATCCAGATAGGTGTCCTCCACACTCCACATCCGGTCCAATGAAGCAAACTTCGGATCGCAAAACTTCCTCCACAGCATAAAGGGCTTTCCAGCCGCAATCTGTTCGGCCTGACGCAGCTCCTCCTTCGCAGCTCTCATCGCAGAGCGAGCGTCCTTGGCATCGGCAACGGCCTTCTCTAAGTCCATCTGTCTCGCCCGGTCTTCTTTCTGAAGAAGTTTGCAACGGTCTGCAGCGCTCTTTAACTTCTCGGCCATCTCGGCCATCTCTTTTGTGCTTCGGCAGTGAGCAGCCTGTTCGGCTCTCAGCTCTTCAAGGGCCTTCTCGGCAGCCGCATCGCTTTTTCTGGCTTGCTCCTTAGCTCGGCAAGTTCTGCCCTAAGATTCTCCACGGCGGCCGTACCATCTACGTCAAGCACACACATTGTAAGACACTGGCATGAAGCTCCTCTTACCTGATGCCGCCCGAGGAATTACATACCTTGAGCCTCATCAAGCCGCTTGTTGACAAGCGCGATGTCGGCATCTGCCACGTCCAGTTGCCGCTTTAGTTCAGCCAAATCATCAGTTCGCTTGATTCCGGACACCTCGCCACCTACATTCAAAGGCGACATCTTAGACCTGGGATTATGATCCTCTGCGTGCCGTCATTTCTTGACAACGCGCAGAGTCTCAGGGGCTACTATCTACACAGGGCGCATCTTGTTTTATGCGCAACTGACGAAGAAGTACATTATCAAACGTACCTCAAGACCCGTCAGCAAACTTCTGACGGCCTCATGCAATCCACTTTCCGCGGACGAAATCCTTCCAATCACCGTACCCATCAATGCACGGTGCTCCTCTGAGATAGAAGCTTACCCCAGCAGAATCATCAGCTCCTCCGACCGTGCACTGAACGGTGCCGGGCTCGTCCTATGACCTCCATCGAAGGCCGGACACGGAGAACCTTGGGGGGACATATGGCTACCTTCCACCCCTGCCGGATTCGGAGAAACCCTCCGCGACGACACCTCAGGGTCGCCCGCCTCGCCAGGCGGTACGGCAGGGGGAGGCGTTCCACTCTCCATCATCTCCGGAAGAAGATCCCCCGAAGATGAGCTCTGCTGAGAAGGGCTAAGGTCCGAGCTACAAAGTAAAATTTTGGTTAATCTTCTCAGATAAAAAGCAAGGATTTCTCTCATCCCTCTAAAGGAAAATCTTTCTCTACTTACGGCTCGCTGGAGGGCTGATCCCTTTGAGGGCGTAGTTCGGCCGAGGATCTCCCCGGCGTCGGACCCTCTGACGAGGACTTTTTCCCCTGCTTTGAGGCCATGGTCTCCGGGTCATCAGAGGCGGCCCTCTTCTTCCCCTTAGGAGAGGAATTGTCGGTTCCTCCCTTCGGAGCAGCCTCCTTCGAGGAGGCCATAGTTTCCTTGTCCTCCCCCTCACTTCCCTCCAAAGGCACGATCTTCAACATCCTGACCAGCACGGGATCCGGCCTGGTCTCAGGAAGGGGAGCCGGACATCTGATCAACTTTGCCTTCGCTATCCACTCCTGTTTAAAAGGACAGCTCTTTTAGGGGCGAATTTATGACAATTTTACGGATAGCGAGTCCGGGCACAAGGTTACTTACTTGAGTATCCGGGCGATTGCAGCTTAAACCTGCATCCTCGGTCAAATCTGGACACATTGCTTGTGATCCGAAGAACATTCTATACATCTCCACGGGCGTTGCGCCCATAAAATGCTGGAGAGCTCGTGGTCCCTCCGGATTAAACTCCCACAAACGAAGGGAGCGACGTTTGCCGGGCAGTGTTCGGCGAATCAGCATGACCTGCGTCACCTTGACCAGGTTGAGGTCTCTTTCTAAGAGATCCCTGATGCGGCCCTACAACAAGGGCACGTCTTTGGATAACCCTCAATCTAATCCTTTGTTGACCCATGACGCTAGCCGTGATGGGGGACCTGAGCGAAAGGCAGGAGGCGCCACCCACTTGGCGCTCCTGGGAGCGGTGATGTAGAACCACTCTCATTGCCACAAGCCGAGCTCCTCTTGAAAGGAGCCCTCGGGCCATGGAGCATCAACATTCTTACTTATGACAGCGCCTCCACACTTTGCGTGCCGTCCCTCGATCATCTTCGGCTCCACTCCAAAAGTCTTGAGCCATAATCCGAAGTGAGGAGTAACACGGAGGAACGCTTCGCACACAACGATGAATGAGGAAATGTGGAGGATGGACTCCGGAGCTAAGTCATGAAATTCCAGCCCGTAATAAAACAGCAGCCCGTAATAAAATAGCAGCCCCCTCACGAAGGAAGTGAGAAATGAACACTACGCTCTCACCGGGCTGGGGACTGGGAATAGCCTGCCTTTGAGCAGGCAACCTATGCGAAATTTCGGCGGTCAAGAACTTAGCCTCTCTCAACTTTAGCACGTCCTCCTCCGTGATGGAGGAGGGCATCCATCGGCCTTGGAGGTCGGAACCGGACATTGTTGAAGGTCCGAAGCGCCTAGAATCTGGAGCCTAGGGTGTTGGAACTCGAGGCGACGGGCGAACTTGTTTTGAGATTGGGGAAAAGGAGTAAGGCCCTGGTCTCTTTATAAGAGGTTGAATACTAGGAGCCCTCCCCGTAACCGTTTGGGACTCGCCTTTAATCGAGAAGAGATGCTAACGGGCATGATTGGGTTACCCACGTCCGTATTGATGAGAATCCCGTAAAAGGGGGGACACGATCTCTGCTTTGACAAGACGTGCCAAGGAAACCGCCTCGCTAAACGTGCTGAGGTGGAAAAGTAAAAACGATTCGAGTAAAGGACTTGGCCGTAGTATGATGTCACGCTGCGGAATGCGTCAGCAGATTAGATTTGTGTTGATATTATTCTCTCTATGGCAATATGGGGAAACTTATTTTGCAGAGCCGGACACTATCCTTGGTGTTTAAAATCTTCTTAAAGGACTTGGAGGAGGAACCCGCCTTGCAATGCCGAAGACAATCTGCGCGCCGGACTCGTCGTCATTGAAGCCTGGTTCAGGGGCTACTGAGGGAGTCCTGGATTAGGGGGTGTTCGGGTAGCCGGACTATACCTTCAGCCGGACTCCAGGACTATGAAGATACAAGATTGAAGACTTCGTCCCGTGTCCGGATGGGACTTTCCTTGGCGTGGAAGGCAATCTTGGCGATGCGGATATTCAAGATCAGCTACCATTGTAACCGACTCTGTGTAACCCTAACCCTATCTGGTGTCTATATAAACCGGAGGGTTCTAGTCCGTAGGACGACTTCATCATACAACAATCATACCATAGGCTAGCTTCTAGGGTTTAGCCTCCTTGATCTCGTGGTAGATCTACTCTTGTACTACCCATATCATCAATATCATTCAAGCAGGAGTAGGGTTTTACCTCCATCGAGAGGGCCCGAACCTGGGTAAAAACATCGTGTCCCTTGTCTCCTGTTACCATCCGCCTAGACGCATAGTTCGGGACCCCCTACCCGAGATCCGCCGGTTTTGACACCGACAACCAACCTCAGGCGTCAATCTTTAAAGCCTCACCAAGCAGCTTGGTACTATTCGTCTCCCAACGTGAGTCCGGAGCCCCTAGTTCATCTGGTACCACACGGCTGAAGTTTGATGAAGAGATCACTCGAATTCTGTTCCCCTTTGCTGACTGGGCCACCGAGTCCACTGATGCAACTGATAGAGCTGAAAGACCTTGCATTCCTGGAAATCATGGCCATCAGATTCAAAGGCATCCAGGAAAGATACAGCCAAATGTGGGGCAGAGTTCAACAAGAGCAAAAATCTACAGATCTAGTCGATCTGAGGCTAAAGGAGAAGGCTAGCGAGATGCGTTCTTGGTACAACAAGCAGGCTCACAACCTCATAAGGTAGGAAGAGAAGCTTACTGCCGCTAAAGAAGAAGCGGCCGTCCGGGACGAAAAGCTGGCGAAGCACGAAGCGCAGCTGAACGCCAAGGAAAGAGACCTTGCCTCTCGGGAACAAGGCCTTGTTGCCACTCTCCATGGGAAGGATGAAGAAATTGAGGCACTCATCTGGCAACAGACCAAGGAGTTGGAGGATGAGCACAAGAAATCCCTTATGGCCTAGGTCACTGACGATGCTACCATCGTCGCCACTACTAGAGCAGACCTCGAAACCCAGGTGAGAAAATTGAAGGAGGACCGTGCCAATAGCAACAGGGGATCGAAACCCTGAAGGGTGAAGCGCAGAAACTAGCCCTTGCTCTTGAGGAGTCGTAGATGCAGCTTGCGACCAAGGACCAAGATCTCAACTCTGTCATCGGTGTTGCTGGAGATCTGAAAGCCAAGCTTGCCGACATGGAAACAAACCTTGAATGCGCCAAAGAAAGGGAGAGGGCCATGTCGGAGAAGCTTGCCGTGGAGATGACCTCCTGAAAAGATGCTGAGGGTAACCTCACACAACAATGCAAGCTATATTCTGTTTGGACGGAGAAGCTCGTTGGTATAGTAGAGCGCCTTTCTTCTCAGCTTGCTGATATGGACATGAAAAGCTGGAGCTTCACTATCAACGAGCACGAGGCCGCTAGTGTTATATTGACATATTTCTTTGAAGGCCTTATTGATGCGCTGAAAACATACCAGGATAACAGGTCTGCTGCATTTGCCGCTGAATCACGGCAATTCGCGCGTAGCTTGCTCTATGTAGTGCTGCTCAAACTTGCTCATCACAATCCTAGCCTTGACATATCCAAGATCTTCAAGAAGTTGCGGCAAGACACCAATGTCACAACCGCTGACAATATTGCTACTCCTCTCGCCGATTAGGTGCTCAAGGTCTCAAAGATCCAAGGCGGTTGCCGGGATTAAGTGTTGCTGTCCCGTCCGTTATTTTGCTTTCATGTAAAAGACATATTCTATCTAATGTTAGGTCTGCGTTGCTTTCACAACGTAATACATTTTTATGTAGGCGTGTAGATGCATGATATTCCTCTTTCTTCTTTCTGTTTTTGTACGATCGTGTCTCCTACGCATGTCCAGAGCTTGCCGGGGCAACACTTGTCGCGGGCGCTTGAGGAGCGGGTCCTCAGCAGCCTACCGGTAGTGCTGCCGCTGGCAAGGCTTCCTTTCACACTCTCAATGCATCTACTTAAGTTGTTGAGCGGACTCGAGACAAAATAAGAGCGCAAATGATCACAACAAGGTCTCTCTGCGTGCAGGTTTCTCCTACAAATGCAGAATTGTGCAAGGGAAACTGCGAACATAACAAAGAATTTCTTGGTTGAATTTTTTTCAACTTATCTTTCTTTACTGTACTTCTTGTCATATGAAATGAATTCCAACACCGTTTGAGTGGATTCCTTCCACCACTCCCTAGAGAAACTTGCACGTGAGGGATCGTTCTGTTTCTGCTGAAAACAGAAAAGAGAAAAGGGTGGTTTCGGAAATCTTGACAATTTGTTAGCTGTTTCATACAAATGAAAGTGTACTTGCAAAACCACACGCATATACACGTAACTGATGTGTACAAAAAACTATGGAACACTAGGAACTCTGCAGGGAGATAACTTGTCATCACATTCTCTTGATGATTCATGCATATTGGCCCGAGAGAACGACCAACGAACTCGCCGTAGCTCGCAAGCGTGGCCAGGCGTTCAACCCCATAAAGTGGTGCTACTTCTTGAGTTTGCGTCGATTTTTCCCTTGAAGAGGAAAGAGTGATGCAGCAAAGTAGAGATAAGGATTTCCCTTAGTTAAAAACCAAGGTATATATCCAGTAGGAGGCACAAACAAGTCCCCAATATATGCACATGTACAAACTAACAAACACTTGCACTCAACAAGAAAAAGTGGTTGTCAAACCCTTCACGACCATTCGCAAGAGTGACATCTAATAGAGATAGATATAAAAGATAAGTAAAAGGCAAAATAAAATAAATATAAATAAATTGAAGCAAGGTATTTTTAGGTTTTTGGCTTTTTATATCTGAAAATATATGATAGAAAAGAGACCGGGGGGGCATAGGTTTCACTAGAGGCTTCTCTCTTGAATAAATCATACGGTGGGTAAACAAACTACTATTGAGGAATTGATAGAAAAGTGAAAAGTTATGATGATATCTAAGGCAATGATCCTAAATATAGGCATCACATCCGTGACAAGTAGACCAACTCCTGCCTGCATCTACTACTATTACTCCACACATCGACCGACTCATGCCTGCATCTAGAGTATTAAGTTCATAAGAACAGAGTAACGCCTTAAGAAAAATGACATGAAGTAGAGGGATAAACTCAAGCAATATGCTATAACCCCATATTTTTATCCTTATTGGCAACAATACAATACGTTCCTCGCTACCCCTACTATCACTGGGTGAGGACACTGGTACAACGAGGTGCTATAGTAACTGTTTTAACCCCTTTCCGCGACGGCATTTGGAACCATCACCTAGTGAGTAACTGTGATAGGGGGGTCCTTCCCACACGACCCAGAAACCGTCGGGGATATGCCCTCCTGGCACACACGCTCGGCAAAATGAGGTCGTGTGAGACAGGAGAGCAATCGAATACACTTATACGTACAGTAGTGCTAAAAAAATACAATTATACATGTGAAATCATTTCCATTTGTATGTATGTCCCACACAGTCAGTCCCCGCTAAATGTTTCTGTTCGTATGTACATTCCACACAATCAACCCAAGGAGTACGTTTACGTTAGTATGTACATCCCACATAGTTAATCCAAGATGTACGTTTCCGTTCATAAATGCACCCCACATAGTCACTCCAAGGAAAACATTTCCATTCGCAGGTACATCATACACAGTTTTCCCCATTAAATCATTTGTGATAGCATTGCAATTGCACACGATATTAATAATTTTATAGTTTGTGTTATTGAATGCATCACACACGGTGCATGGAAGAAACTGTGTGGCAAAGGTTGTCCATCACACCCACTTTTTATGTGGTAATCGTTTGCGCAAGGTTGTCTATCACAAACAGATTTCAATAGGATGTGGTGTGTGATTGTTCATTGATCCAACACGGTTTATTCCTAGAAACTGTGTGTGTTGCCTGAGGTCATCGCCCATAGTGTTTTCTCAATAACCGTTTGCAATAGAAAAACCCAATTAGCCGCCTAATTGTCCTATTATTAATAATCCATTTATTAATCTAATTGACATTTCATATTAAGCACAGAATATATTTCATTTCCATATTAAGGAAGAAGGATTTCATAATTGAAATACATCAGAGTACAACATCATATAGCTTCAGCACTCAGCGACCGCGTTACACAGCTGCACCAACACCAAGTTTCAGATGCAACATCTACAATCTTTCAAAATTAGCATCATAGACAGAACATAAACAGATGAATCTCATCTGGAAAACTGCTGAAGTGGAAGGATAATATTGAGCCTTCATTGATGCTGAAGGTCTTTGAAACTTTAGGCCAGTGCCTGTGGATGATTGACCATCCATCCTTCGTCCTCTTTAGGAACACTTCAATATTGAACCGTGGGTGTTGTATGAAAACCTTCCTCGCCTCCTAACCATAAAGGTGGTTTGATAGGTAATCATCAGTGAACTGCTTTGGAAAGGTCTGAAAACAAGGATATGCATAAATATCTTCTCTAGATTTGAAATGGCGCAAAGGAATTAAAAAGATAAGGTATAATAGTTAGTAACATCCCATAGTGCACTGATGTCTTCTTCATTGTGCAGACAAAGATCTTGTTGTTTTTTGTTGCTAATTTCTTGATCGTAACAATATTTCTGAATGTCTTGACTTGACTGATATTAATGGATGACTCATTTCCACATATGCAAAAAGGGTCAAACAGTGGGTTAAAACCTCTGACAACATGACCTACATGTGCAATACCAAATTGTTAAAAACCTAACATTTTAAAAAAATAAGTGGAAAGGTGTGTTATTAACAACATGCCTAACATTTAAAAACAAGCAAATGTAGTCATTCAAACTTGTATTGTGTATGTCTAAGTACGCTATTTATTGGCCCTGTTTGGATCAATGGGTTATAGTTAGTTTGAGTTAGTTTGGGCTCAAATAGCCCTAAAGTATCCAAACATGAGGGCAAGTTAGAGCTAGTTGCGATGAACCCACCCAAAACAACTATCCCACCCAAGAGGTGCTGATTGGGACTAGCTCTCCTAGTGCATTTATTGGCCTTGTTTGGATACTCTAACTTAGCTAGAGGTTACAGTTAGTTTCTAGCTCATGACTAATCCTGAACTAACTCTAGCCAAAGAGGTCTTGGATGACAGGGTTAGATTAACAATAAACACACTAGGAGAACTAGCTCCAAATAGTACCTCTTGGGTGGGATAGTTTTTTCTAGGTGGGCTAGATGCAACTAGCTCAAACTAGCCCTCATGTTTGGATATATTAAGGCTATTTGAGTCCAAACTAGATCAAACTAACTCTAACCCATGGATCCAAAGAGGGCCATTGTCAATCTAACATTGTCATCCAAACACCTCCTTGGCTAGAGTTAGTTCAGGGTTAGTCATTGTTGAGTATCATTGTTATTTAGGAAACGTAGGATAGCGTAGGATTTATTCTACCTTGGCTTGTACTCCAAGATGACCATGTACTCCTATATATATACCCACGAGGCTCAAGCAATACAATCAACTATTCCACCAATATCTCTCTCCCTTTTAACTGTCATGAGCTAGAAACCAACTCTAACCTCTAGCTAAGTTAGAGTATCCAAACAATGCCATTGTTAAATCAAATGGAAAGGCGTGTTCAATACTCCCTCTGGTACTTTTTGCTCTGCATATCAGAATTGTCTGAAGTCAAACTTCATAAATTTTGAACTTATTTATATGAAAAAGTATCAACATCTAGCATTCTAAAGTTATACAATATGAAAATTGAAGTCATGACACATGTACTGATATTTATTTCATATTGTGAATGTTGGTATTTTGTTCTATAAAGTTGGTCAAACTTTAAGAGGTCTAACTTTAGACAAATCTTATATGCAAACTAAAAAGATTCGGAGGGAGTCCGAGATGCTTAACAGCAACCAAATATAGTCATTCATAGAGCTATTGTTAAATTTGGTATTGATGAAATTGAACTGCATAGTTCATACTAGTAGATATAGAACATCACACTGTTAATAGCTGAAATAAACAAGGCATACTACGAACAACCAAAGATGGCAATTGAAACTGGACATATGCTAACTACAAACAAACAAACAATCATAAACTATAGAAATAAACAAGGCGTAATGCAAACAACTCAATATAGCAATAAATACTGGACAAGTTCTCACTACAAAAGGGGTTCGAGAAAACAAATCATGAGTTTCCTCACTTGTCACAGATTGGCTCCCTCCTCGTGGTCACCGTCGATGAGGTCTAACTTTGATGAGGACATCAATAACATTGTTACACCCACAACCCCTGCTGCTATACATACTGGACCAATTATTAGAGCTCATGCACGCCAATTGAATTAACAGGTACTTCCGTTTCTTGGTAATGATTCTAATGTTCATGAGAATATGATGCTGCCTAAATTGGATACATTTGTTTTGCTTACAATGAAGGGCCTGGCATGGATAAGAGGGATGAACACTGGAGCAAGACCAAGCATGGAAATGATTTCATGCGCAAGGGATCAAGAACGGAGTTACTAGTGATGATTTCTGGACTTTGAAGCCACCATAAGGAGTGCATGAAGCCTTGGACGAAATATACAAGATGACACTTCATAAATTTCGTCCAGAGGCTATTCTAGGTGTTGTGTCACCTTATTATTGGGCTAGGCCCATGTATTTTCGAAATACTTAAGTATAGGCTATTTTTATAGTCCGTATGTGTGGGGAAACAAGAGTTAGGGTTGGTTTCGGACCCCTCCTCCAAGGGCCATGAAATCCCCCCTCTTCATCCATATATACAGCCCTTAGGACGTCGTTTAGACTTTGGGTTTTGTTTAGATTAAAAGTTCTCCATAGCTACAACTTCGCGTACTTTGTTTGTGTCCAACGACCAGACCAAGATTTCATAGAACCCCACCTTCATGAATAAAGCTTTCCTCTTTTATTCACAATATCCAGATTGCAATCTCAGTTTCTTGCTTGTTCTTCGTTTGCTCGCAGGAAATAGACCCTCATGGTCAGGTTGATCATGCTCCGGTGAGGTCAATAACCCTTTGAAGTTGGTTTAGTGATTGCTAAGGCGCGACGTCTTCGAACATTCGTAGTCGGATCTTCAAAGTCGACTCCCACAGAAAACGATATCTATCTCATCGAAACATCAGGACACCTTCGCCTCTATCAAGTGGTATCAGATTTCCAGCTTGCTCGGTGAGATTTTACAGTTTTTCATATAGTATAGATTGATTCTGTTCTTCATACCTACAGTCCATGAAAAATCCAAAAAATAGGGTAGTTCATCCTATCCGAACTAATCTGAGCCTTTGCATAATCTTTTCTGTATTTGCTTTGTTGAATTTGTGGTTGCATCGTCGTGTCAAGTTGCTGGTCTTAGCATCTGGTCCTTTAGAGTTTCGAGTTCTGTTCACAGGTTGTCACGTCGCCACTGCCATATATCACCACCGCGTCATCATCATTGCTGCTGCCATATACCACCACCACACCAACTTCGTCATCGCTGCCATATACCACCACACCAACTTCATCATCGCTGCCATATACCACCACCACATATTTACCACCAATCTGAGTCCATATACGCCACCACATATCCGCCGCCATCACGCCAATGTGAGTCCACCTGCAATATATATCCGCCAACAGTCCGAGTTCCACCATATTCATCTCCGCCACCAGTTCAAGTTCCACTAGATTCATCTCCGCCAGCAGTCCGAGTTCCACCAGATTCATCTTCGCCACCAGTCCTAGTATGAGTCCAGTATTTTGTTACTTTGTTTTGGATTTCTAGATCACGCCATACTCTGAGTCATGACAGAGTAGGACTCCCAAATTTTCGTGCTACCCGCAGTAGAAAAATAGTTCCAGTTTCAAAATAAAATAAAATTGGCTAGGCAGTTTTTAGACCATTTGTAGACTTTCAAAAAAAATTTGTTGCGGAGCAAAAAAAAGAGGAAAAAAAGTGAAAAAAAGGAAAAAAAATCAGAGCGTGCTCCTCCCTACTTTACGTGCAGCGCCGTGATTTTGTTAGAGTTCTAGGCTCGCGTCTCTAGCACGGTCTAGCCTAGGACCAGCACAGTACCGTCGTTGAGCGTTTATTCAACTTTGCATCTCTCAATTGATTATTGCTGACCCTTTTTGCTACCATATTATAAGCCTTTCCAGCTCCACATACATCTACGTCGTGCGTTTGACTCTCCCAGGTAATCGCTCTATCCAAGCTTTGAGAGTTTTGACTACATCGGTTGCCGATCACCGCCTGCTGCTGGGTAAGAATTGGTAAGAATTTGAGATTTGCTTGACGGATTTGTGACACCCACCACCACCTCTTGTTAGCAGTCTTTAGGATCATATTCTTGTGTGTTTCTATTGCTGCTAACCATGGTAGGATCACAAGCCGACGAGACTGACTGGGAGAACATGACGAATAAGGAGTTGCATGATAAATTTTAGCAAATGATGAGTGGACAGGTGCAAGATGTGCTAAACAGATTTGAAGAGGCCATGGAGAAGATAGATGGCATGGACAAGACGTTCGAAACAAAGCTCGATAACAAGTTTAATGAATTCCTCGTGCGTCTTCCACCACCACCACCGGCTGCACCTAACGCACCTCTACAACAACAACAACAACAACAACAACAAAAACAACGACTACCTCCACGTCGTGAAACAGCCCTCTGCCGAGCGAGCCGTGTCCCTCTTGCGGCTGGCCAAACTATTGGTGCTGCTGTTGATACTTCTGTGGCTCCTACTGCTGATGCGGAGGAGGATGATTATGCAGGAGATTACGAGGATGAGGTTGATCAAACTTAGAACTACGTGCAACCGCCAGCACCACAACCACCAGGTCTTCCACATGCAAATAATGGCAATGGTAGGGCTCCCCCTCAGGTACGAGATGATGACCATCTCCCAAAACTGAAATTGAATATTCCACCATTCGAGGGTAGATATGTTCCTGATATATATCTTACTTGGTAGTTAGAAACTGAACAACGATTTACAAGTTTAGAATATCCTGAAGAGAGACGTGTTCCCGCTGTTGTTTGTGCTTTCACTAGCTTTGCATGTGTTTGGCGGTCTGAACATTCTAGATTATATCCTATTCCAGCTAATTGGGCTGCTTTGAAAACTGCTATGCATACTCATTGGGTTCCACCATATTATCAACGTGAATTAATTCAAAAATTGCAGCGTTTAAGACAAGGAAAAAATTCTGTAGAAGAATATTATCAGGAATTACAAACTGGCATGATTAGATGTGGTATTGTTGAGGAGAATGAAGCTATGCTTGCACATTTTATGGGTGGATTAAATAGAGATTCAGACCATTCTAGAGTGTAAGGAGTATAATAATATCACTCGTTTATTCCATCTTGCTTGTAAAGCTGAACGTGAAGTGCAAGATCGACAGGCATTGGCGCGAAATAACTTTTCTGCAGGTCGATCTTCATCATGGACACCACGTGCATCCTCTACTTCCACTACACCAGCACCTCCATCAGGTGCCACCTCCAGCCGTGATACAAGAAAGCAGGGACAACCACCAGTATCTGCCAAGAGCACACCTGCCGGGACTGCATAGAGCTCTTCTTCTTCCATGGCATCTACATGGCACATAAGTGATATTATTTGTCGTCATTATAAGGGAAGAGGGCATTTTGCAAGAGAATGCAAATCTCAGTGTGTGATGATTTCTACTGAGGATGGTGGGTATGAGTCCGCTAGTGACTATGATGAGGAGACTTTGGCTCTTATTACACATGAAGAACACGGTGGAGATGATTCTGATCATGAGACGCAATACATGGCTCCTGAAGATGCTGACAGGTATGAATGTTTAGTTGATCAACATATTTTGAGTGTGCAGGTTACACAAGCTGAGAAAAAACAGAGGCATAATTTGTTCCATACAAAGAGAGTTGTGAAGGAACGTTCTATTCGCGTCATCATAGATGGAGGGAGCTGCAACAACTTGGCTAGCATGGATATGGTGGAGAAGCTCTCTCTCACGACAAGACCGCATCCACATCCTTACGACATCTAGTGGTTCAACAACAGCGGCAAGGTTAAGGTAACACGTATCGTTCATGTGCATTTTAGTATCTCTACATATGCTGATTATGTTGATTGTGATGTGGTACCTATGCAAGCATGTTCCTTATTACTTGGTAGACCATGGCAATTTGATAAAAATTCTGTACACCATGGTAGAAACAATCAGTATACTCTTGTTCATAAGGACAAAAATATTAATTTGCTTCCTATGACTCCTGATTCCATTTTGAAAGATGATATTAATAGAGCTAATAAAGAAAAACATGAGCATAATAAGAGTGAAAATTAGATTTGGCAAAAGAATTTGAGCAACAAATGAGTCCTAATAATAAACCAACTAGTGTTGCTTCTGAAATTAAATTGAAAAGTGCATGTTTACTTGCCACGAAATTTGATATTGATGATCTAGATTTCAGTAAATCTGTTTGCTATGCTTTTGTGTGCAAAGAGGCGTTATTTTCTTTCGAGGATGTACCTTCCTCTTTGTCTCCTGCTGTCACTAACATTTTGCAGGAGTTCGCTGATGTATTTCCACAAGATGTGCCACCGGGATTACCACCTATTCGCGGGATTGAGCATCAGATTGACTTAATTCCCGGTGCTTTGTTGCCTAACCGTGCGCCATACCGTACCAATCCAGAGGAGACGAAGGAGATTATGTGTCAAGTACAGGAGCTTCTCGACAAAGGTTATATACGCGATTCTCTTAGTCCTTGTGTTGTTCCTATTATACTAGTGCCCAAAAAGGATGGTACATCGTGTATGTGTGTTGATTGTAGAGGCATCAATAATATTATTATTCGTTATCGTCATTCTATTCCTAGGCTAGACGACATGCTTGATGAATTAAGTGGCTCTACAATATTCTCCAAAGTTGATTTGTGTAGTGGATACCATCAAATTTGTAGGAAATTGGGAGATGAATGGAAAACAACATTTAAAACTAAGTTTGGATAATATGAGTGGTTAGTCATGCCTTTTGGGTTAACTAATGCACCTAGTACTTTCATGAGATTAATGAACGGAGTTTTACGTGCTTTCATTGGCGATTTGTGGTAGTCTATTTTGATGATGTACTGATTTATAGCAGATCTTTGGATGAACATTTGGAACATTTACGTTTTTTTTATTGCTCTACATTATGCATGTTTGTTTGGTAACCTTGGGAAGTGCACCTTCTACACCGACCGAGTATCTTTTCTTGGCTACGTTGTTACTCCACAGGGAATTGAAGTTGATAAAGCCAAGAATGAAGCTATTGAGAGTTGGCCGCAGCCCAAAACGGTAACACAAGTGAGGAGTTTTCTTGGCCTCGCTGGATTCTATAGGTGTTTTGTGAGAAAATTCAGCACCATTGCTGCACCTCTCAATGAGCTTACAAAGAAGGATGTACCTTTTGTTTGGGGTACTGCAGAGGAAGATGTTGGGAAACGTAGTAATTTCAAAAAAATTCCTACGCACACGCAAGATCATGGTGATGCATAGCAACGAGAGGGGAGAGTGTTATCTACGTACCCTTGTAGACCGACAGCGGAAGCGTTGTGACAACGCGGTTGATGTAGTCGTACGTCTTCACGATCCGACCGATCCAAGCACCGTTACTCCGGCACCTCCGAGTTCTTGGCACACGTTCAGCTCGATGAAGATCCCCGGGCTCCGATCCAGCAAAGCGTCGGGGAGGAGTTCCGTCAGCACGACGGCGTGGTGACGATCTTGATGTTCTACCGTCGCAGGGCTTCGCCTAAGCACCGCTACAATATGACCGAGGTGGAATATGGTGGGGGGGGGGCACCGCACACGGCTAAGGAACGATCACGAAGATCAACTTGTGTTTATGGGGTGCCCCTTGCCTCAGTATATAAGGGATGGAGGAGGACGAGGCCGGCCAAGGCAATTGGTGCGGCCAGGATGTGGAGTCCTACTAGGACTCCAAGTCCTAGTAGGAGTCCACCAAGAGGGGAGGAAGGGAGAAGGAAGTGGAGGAGAAGGAAAGGTGGCCAACCCCCTTTTCCCTAGTCCAATTCGGACCTGAGGGGAGGGGGGGCGCAGCAGCCCCTTGGCCCTTTCTCCTCTTTCCACTAAAGCCCATCAAGGCCCATTGCTTCTCCCGTAACTACCCGGTACTCCGAAAAATACCCGAATCACTCGGAACCTTTCCGATGTCCGAATATAGTCATCCAATATATCGATCTTTACGTCTCGACCATTTCGAGACTCCTCGTCATGTCCCCGATCTCATCTGGGACTCCGAACTCCTTCGGTACATCAAAACTCATAAACTCATAATATAACTGTCATCGAAACCTTAAACATGCGGACCCTACGGTTCGAGAACAATGTAGACATGACCGAGACATGTCTCCGGTCAATAACCAATAGCGGAACCTGGATGCTCATATTGGCTCCTACATATTCTACGAAGATCTTTATCGGTCAGACCGCATAACAACATACGTTGTTCCCTTTGTCATCGGTATGTTACTTGCCCGAGATTCGATCGTCGGTATCCAATACCTAGTTCAATCTCGTTACTGGCAAGCCTCTTTACTCGTTCTGTAATACATCATCTCACAACTAACTCATTAGTTGCAATGCTTGCAAGGCTTATGTGATGTGCATTACCGAGAGGGCCCAGAGATACCTCTCCGACAATCGGAGTGACAAATCCTAATCTCGAAATACACCAACCCAACATGTACCTTTGGAGACACCTGTAGAGCTCCTTTATAATCACCCAATTACGTTGTGACGTTTGGTAGCACAAAAAGTGTTCCTCCGGCAAACGGGAGTTGCATAATCTCATAGTCATAGGAACATGTATAAGTCATGAAGAAAGCAATAGCAACATACTAAACGATCGGGTGCTAAGCTAATGGAATGGGTCATGTCAATCAGATCATTCACCTAATGATGTGATCCCGTTAATCAAATAACAACTCTTTGTCCATGGTTAGGAAACATAACCATCTTTGATTAACGAGCTAGTCAAGTAGAGGCATACTAGTGACACTGTTTGTCTATGTATTCACACATGTATTATGTTTCCGGTTAATACAATTCTAGCATGAATAATAAACATTTATCATGGTATAAGGAAATAAATAATAACTTTATTATTGCCTCTAGGGCATATTTCCTTCAGTCTCCCACTTGCACTAGAGTCAATAATCTAGATCACATCGCCATGTGATTTAACATCAATAGTTCACATCATCATGTGATTAACACCCATAGTTCACATCATCATGTGACCAACACTCAAAGGGTTTACTAGAGTCAATAATCTAGTTCACATCTCTATTTGATTAACACCCAAAGAGTACTAAGATGTGATCATGTTTTGCTTGTGAGAGAAGTTTAGTCAATGGGTCTGCCACATTCAGATCCATATGTATTTTGCAAATTTCTATGTCAACAATGCTCTGCACAGAGCTACTCTAGCTAATTGCTCCCACTTTCAATATGTATCCAGATTGAGACTTAGAGTCATCTAGATTAGTGTCAAAACTTGCATCGACGTAACTCTTTACGACGAACCTTTTTGTCACCTCCATAACCGAGAAACATATCCTTATTCCACTAAGGATAATTTTGACCGCTGTCCAGTCATCTACTCCTAGATCACTATTGTACTCCCTTGCTAAACACAGTGTAGGGTATACAATAGATCTGGTACATAGCATGGCATACTTTATAGAACCTATGGCTGAGGCATAGGGAATGACTTTCATTCTCTTTCTATCTTCTGCCGTGGTCGGGCTTTGAGTCTTACTCAATTTCACACCTTGTAACACAGGCAAGAACTCTTTCTTTGACTGTTCCATTTTGAACTACTTCAAAATCTTGTCAAGGTATGTACTCATTGAAAAAACTTATCAAGCGTCTTGATCTATCTCTATAGATCTTGATGCTCAATATGTAAGTAGCTTCACCGAGGTCTTTCTTTGAAAAAACTCCTTTCAAACACTCCTTTATGCTTTGCAGAATAATTCTACATTATTTCCGATCAACAATATGTCATTCACATATACTTATCAGAAATGCTGTAGTGCTCCCACTCACTTTCTTGTAAATACAGGCTTCACCGCAAGTCTGTATAAAACTATATGCTTTGATCATACTATCAAAGCATTTATTCCAACTCCGAGAGGCTTGCACCAGTCCATAAATGGATCGCTGGAGCTTGCACACTTTGTTAGCTCCTTTTGGATCGACAAAACCTTCCGGCTGCATCATATACAACTCTTCTTCCAGAAATCCATTCAGGAATGCAGTTTTGACATCCATTTGCCAAATTTCATAATCATAAAATGCGGCAATTGCTAACATGATTCAGACAGACTTAAGCATCGCTACGGGTGAGAAGGTCTCATCGTAGTCAACCCCTTGAACTTGTTGAAAACCTTTTGCGACATTTCTAGCTTTGTAGATAGTAACACTACTATCAGCGTCCGTCTTCCTCTTGAAGATCCATTTATTCTCAATTGCTGGCCGATCAGTGGGCAAGTCAACCAAAGTCCATACTTTGTTCTCATACATGGATCCCATCTCAGATTTCATGGCTTCAAGCCATTTTGCGGAATCTGGGCTCACCATTGCTTCTTCATAGTTCATAGGTTCGTCATGGTCAAGTAGCATGACCTCCAGAATAGGATTACCATACCACTCTGGTGCGGATCTCACTCTGGTTTACCTACGAGATTCGGTAGTAACTTGATCTGAAGTTACATGATCATCATCATTAGCTTCCTCACTAATTGGTGTAGTAGTTACAGGAACAGATTTCTGTGATGAACTACTTTCCAATAAGGGAGAAGGTACAATTACCTTATCAAGTTCTACTTTCCTCCCACTCACTTCTTTCGAGAGAACCTCCTTCTCTAGAAAGGATCCATTCTTAGCAACGAATGTCTTGCCTTCGGATCTGTGATAGAAGGTGTACCCAACAGTAACTTTTTGGGTATCCTATGAAGACACACTTTTCCTATTTGGGTTTGAGCTTATCAGGATGAAACTTTTTCACATAAGCATTGCAACCCCAAACTTTAAGAAACGACAACTTTGGTTTCTTGCCAAACCACAGTTCATATAGTGTCGTCTCAACGGATTTAGATGGTGCCCTATTTAATGTGAATGCAGCTGTCTCTAATGCATAACCCCAAAACGATAGTGGTAAATCGCTAAGAAGCATCATAGATTGTACTATATCCAATAAAGTACGTTTATGACGTTCGGACACACCATTATGCTGTGGTGTTCCAGGTGGCATGAATTTGTGAAACTATTCCACATTGTTTCAATTGAAGACCAAACTCGTAACTCAAATATTTGTCTCCGCGATCATATCGTAGAAACCTTATTTTCTTGTCACGATGATTTTCCACTTCACTCTGAAATTCTTTGAACTTTTCAAATGTTTCAGACTTATGTTTCATCAAGTAGATATACCCATATCTGCTCAAATCATCTGTGAAGGTCAGAAAATAATGATACCCTTCGCGAGCCTTAACACTCATCGGATCGCATACATCAATATGTATTTATTTCCAATAAGTCAGTTGCTCGCTCCATAGTTCCGAAGAACAGAGTCTTAGTCATCTTGCCCATGAGGCATGGTTCGCAAGCATCAACTGATTCATAATCAAGTGATTCCAAAAGCCCACCAGCATGGAGTTTCTTCATGCGCTTTACACCAATATGACCTAAACGGCAGTGCTATAAATAAGTTGCACTATCATTATTAACTTTGCATCTTTTGGTTTCAATATTATGGTTATATGTATCACTACGATCGAGATCCAACGAACTATTTTCATTGGGTGTGTAACCATATAAGGTTTTATTCATGTAAACAGAACAACAATTTATTCTCTTGCTTAAATGAATAACCGTATTACAATAAACATGATCTAATCATATTCATGCTCAACGCAAACACCAAATAACACTTATTCAGGTTCAACACTAATCCCGAAAGTATAGGGAGTGTGCGATGATGATCATATCAATCTTGGAACCACTTCCAACACACATCGTCGCTTCACCCTTAACTAGTCTCTGTTTATTCTGCAACTCCCGTTTCGAGTTACTAATCTTAGCAACTGAACTAGTATCAAATACTGAGGGGTTGCTATAAACACTAGTGAAGTACACATCAATAACATGTATATCAAATATACTTATGTTCACTTTGCCATCCTTCTTATCTGCCAATCACTTGGGGTAGTTCCGCTTCCAGTGACCAATCCCTTTGTAGTAGAAACACTTAGTCTCAGGCTTAGGACCAGACTTGGGCTTCTTCACTTGAGCAGCAACTTGCTTGCTATTCTTCTTGAAGTTCCCCTTCTTCCCTCTGCCCTTTTCTTGAAACTAGTGGTCTTGTCTACCATCAACACTTGATGTTTTTCTCGATTTCTACCTTCGTCAATTTCCGCATTACGAAGAGCTTGGGAATCGTTTTCGTTATCCCTTGCATATCATAGTTCGTCACGAAGTTCTACTAACTTGGTGATGGTGACTAGAGAATTCTGTCAATCACTATCTTATTTGGAAGATTAACTCCCACTTGATTCAAGCGATTGTAGTACCCAGACAATCTGAGCACATGCTCACTAGTTGAGCGATTCTCCTCTCCATCTTTTAGCTATAGGACTTGTTGGAGACTTCATATCTCTCAACTCGGGTATTTGCTTGAAATATTAACTTCAACTCCTGCAACATCTCATATGCTCCATGACGTTCAAAACGTCTTTGAAGTCCCGATTCTAAGCCATTAAGCATGGTGCACTAAAATATCATGTAGTCATCATATTGAGCTAGCCAAACGTTCATAACGTCTGCATCTGCTCCTGCAATAGGTCCGTCACCTAGCGGTGCATCAAGGACATAATTCTTCTGTGCAGCAATGAGGATAAACCTCAGATCACGGATCCAATCCGCATCATTGCTACTAACATCTTTCAACACAATTTTCTCTAGGAACATATCAAAATAAACACAGGGAAGCAACAACGCGAGCTATTGATCTACAACATAATTTGCAAAATACTACCAGGACTAAGTTCATGATAAATTTAAGTTCAATTAATCATATTACTTAAGAACTCCCACTTAGATAGACATCCCTCTAATCCTCTAAGTGATTACGTGATCCAAATCAACTAAACCATGTCCGATCATCACGTGAGATGGAGTAGTTTCATTGGTGAACATCGCTATGTTGATCATATCTGCTATATGATTCACGCTTGACCTTTCGGTCTCTGTGTTCCGAGGCCATATCTGTATATGCTTGGCTCGTCAAGTATAACCTGAGTATTCTGCGTGTGCAACTGTTTTGCACCCGTTGTATTTGAACGTAGAGCCTATCACACCCGATCATCACGTGGTGTCTCAGCACGAAGAACTTTCGCAACGGTGCATACTCAGGGAGAACACTTCTTGATAATTAGTGAGAGATCATCTTATAATGCTACCGTCAATCAAAGCAAGATAAGATGCATAAAAGATAAACATCACATGCAATCAATATAAGTGATATGATATGGCCACCATCATCTTGTGCTTGTGATCTCCATCTTCGAAGCACCGTCATGATCACCATCGTCACCGGCGCGACACCTTGATCTCCATCGTAGCATAGTTGTCGTCTCGCCAATCTTATGCTTCCACGACTATCGCTACTGCTTAGTGATAAAGTAAAGCATTACAACCCGATTGCATTGCATACAATAAAGCGACAACCATATGGCTCCTGCCAGTTGCCGATAACTCGGTTACAAAACATGATCATCTCATACAATAAAATTTAGCATCATGTCTTGACCATATCACATCACAACATGCCCTGCAAAAACAAGTTAGACGTCCTCTACTTTGTTGTTGCAAGATTTACGCGGCTGCTACGGGCTTAAGCAAGAACCAATCTTACCTACGCATCAAAACCACAACGATAGTTTGTCAAGTTGGTGCTGTTTTAACCTTCGCAAGGACCGGGCATAGCCACACTCGGTTCAACTAAAGTTGGAGAAACTGTCACCCGCTAGCCACCTTTGTGCAAAGCACGTCGGGAGAACCGGTCTCACGTAAGCGTACGCGTAATGTCGGTCCGGGCCGCTTCGTCCAACAATACCGCCGAACCAAAGTATGACATGCTGGTAAGCAGTATGACTTATATCGCCCACCACTCACTTGTGTTCTACTCGTGCATATAACATCAACACATAAAACCTAGGCTCGGATGCCACTGTTGGGAAACGTAGTAATTTGAAAAAATTTCCTACGCACACGCAAGATCATGGTGATGCATAGCAACGAGAGGGGAGAGTGTGATCTATGTACCCTTGTAGACCGACAGCGGAAGCGTTGTGACAACGCGGTTGATGTAGTCGTACGTCTTCACGATCCGACCAATCCAAGCACCGTTACTCCGGCACCTTCGAGTTCTTGGCACACGTTCAGCTCGATGACGATCCCCGGGCTCCGATCCAGCAAAGCGCCGGGGAGGAGTTCTGTCAGCACGACGGCGTGGTGACGATCTTGATGTTCTACCATCGCAGGGCTTCACCTAAGCACCGCTACAATATGACCGAGGTGGAATATGGTGGAGGGGGGCACCGCACACGGCTAAGGAACGATCACGAAGATCAACTTGTGTTTATGGGGTGCCCCTTGCCTCAGTATATAAAGGATGGAGGAGGAGGAGGCCAGCCAAGACAATTGGTGCGGCCAGGATGTGGAGTCCTACTAGGACTCCAAGTCCTAGTAGGAGTCCACCAAGAGGGGAGGAAGGGAGAAGGAAGTGGAGGAGAAGGAAAGGTGGCCGGCCCCCTTTTCGCTAGTCCAATTCGGACCAGAGGGGAGGGGGGGCGCAGCAGCCCCTTGGCCCTTTCTCCTCTTCCCACTGAAGCCCATCAAGGCCCATTGCTTCTCCCGTAACTACCCGGTACTCCGAAAAATACCCGAATCACTCGGAACCTTTTCCGATGTCCGAATATAGTCGTCCAATATATCGATCTTTACGTCTCGACCATTTCGAGACTCCTCATCATGTCCCCGATCTCATCCGGGACTCCGAACTCCTTCGGTACATCAAAACTCATAAACTCATAATATAACTGTCATCGAAACCTTAAGCGTGCGGACCCTACGGTTCGAGAACAATGTAGACATGACCGAGACATGTCTCTGGTCAATAACCAATAGCGGAACCTGGATGCTCATATTGGCTCCTACATATTCTACGAAGATCTTTATCGGTCAGACCGCATAACAACATACGTTGTTCCCTTTGTCATCGGTATGTTACTTGCCCGAGATTCGATCGTCGGTATCCAATACCTAGTTCAATCTCGTTACCGGCAAATCTCTTTACTCGTTCCGTAATACATCATCTCACAACTAACTCATTAGTTGCAATGCTTGCAAGGCTTATGTGATGTGTATTGCCGAGAGGGCCCAGAGATACCTCTCCGACAATCGGAGTGACAAATCCTAATCTCGAAATACGCCAACCCAACATGTACCTTTGGAGACACCTGTAGAGCTCCTTTATAATCACCCAGTTACGTTGTGACGTTTGGTAGCACACAAAGTGTTCCTCCGGCAAACGGGAGTTGCATAATCTCATAGTCATAGGAACATTTATAAGTCATGAAGAAAGCAATAGCAACATACTAAACGATCGGGTGCTATGCTAATGGAATGGGTCATGTCAATCAGATCATTCACCTAATGATGTGATCCCGTTAATCAAATAACAACTCTTTGTCCATGGTTAGGAAACATAACCATCTTTGATTAACGAGCTAGTCAAGTAGAGGCATACTAGTGACACTCTGTTTGTCTATGTATTCACACATGTATTATGTTTCCGGTTAATACAATTCTAGCATGAATAATAAACATTTATCATGGTATAAGGAAATAAATAATAACTTTATTATTGCCTCTAGGGCATATTTCCTTCAGAAGAAACCTTCATGGTATTGAAACATAAGTTGACACATGCTCCTTTACTCCAGCTTCCTAATTTTAACAAGACTTTTGAGCTTGAATGTGATGGTAGTGTAATTGGATTAGGAGGTGTGTTATTACAAGATGGCAAACCTGTTGCATACTTTTCTAAAAAATTGAGTGGGCCTAGTCTGAATTTTTCTACTTATGATAAAGAATTATATGCTCTTGTTCGGACATTAGAAACATGGCAACATTATTTATGGCCCAAAGAATTTGTTATACATTCTGATCATGAATCGTTGAAACATATTAAAAATCAAGCTAAACTGAATTGTAGACATGCTAAATGGGTTGAATTCATTGAGACTTTCCCTTATGTCATTAAACACAAGTAGGGTAAAGAAAATGTTATTGCTGATGCATTGTCTCGTCGCTATACTATGCTTTCACAACTTGACTTCAAAATATTTGGTTTGGAGACCATCAAAGATCAATATGTGCATGGTGCTGATTTTAAAGATGTAATGCAGAATTGCAAAGAAGGAAGAACATGGAACAAGTTTGTTGTTAATGATGGATTTGTGTTCCGTGCTAACAAGCTATGCATTCCCGCTAGCTCCGTTCGTCTTTTTTTTGTTGCAGGAGGCGCATGGAGGAGGATTAATGGGACACTTTGGAGTGAAGAAGACGGAGGACATACTTGCTACACATTTCTTTTGGCCAAAGATGAGACGGGAGGTTGAGCGTTTTGTTGCTCGCTGCACTACATGTCAAAAAGCTAAGTCACGACTCAATCCTTATGGTTTATATATGCCTTTGCCTGTACCTAGTGTTCCTTGGGAGGATATATCTATGGACTTTGTTTTAGGTTTACCTCGAACAAAGAAGGGGAGGGATAGCATATTTGTTGTCGTGGATAGATTCTCGAAAATGGCACACTTTATATCATGTCATAAAAGCGATGATGCTATTAATGTTGCTGATTTGTTCTTTCGTGAAATTATTCGCTTGCATGGTGTGCCAAATACTATTTGTTTCAGATTGTGATACTAAATTTCTTAGCCAATTTTGGAGATGTTTATGGGCAAAGTTGGGGACTAAACTGCTTTTTATTACTACTTGTCACCCCAAACAGATGGACAAACTGAAGTAGTCAATAGAACATTGTCTACTATGCTTAGGGCTGTTTTGAAGAATAATAAGAAAACGTAGCAAGAATGCTTGCCTCATATCGAATTTTCTTATAATCGTTCATCGCATTCTACTACTAAGATGTGCCCTTTTGAAATTGTGTATGGTTTCCTACCTCGTGCACCTATTGATTTGTTGCCTCTTCCATCTTCGGAGAAGGTTAATTTTGATGCTAAAGAACGTGCTGAATTGATTTTAAAAATGCATGAGTTAACTAAGGAAAACATTGAGCATATGAATGCTAAATATAAACTTACTGGAGATAAGGGTAGAAAACATGTTGTAGTTGCACCTGGAGATCTTGTTTGGTTACATTTGCGTAAGGATAGATTTCCTAATTTCTGCAAATCAAAGCTAATGCCATGTGCTGATGGTCCTTTTAAGGTGTTATAGAAAATAAATTTTAATGCATATAAACTTGAGCTGCCTGCAGATTTTGGGGTTAGTCCCACTTTTAACATTGCAGATTTGAAGCCTTATTTGGGTGAGGAAGATGAGCTTCCGTCGAGGACGATTTCATTTAAAGAAGGGGAGGATGATGAGGACATCAATACCATTGTTACACGCACAACCCCTGCTGCTATACATACTGGACCAATTACTAGAGCTCGCGCACACCAATTGAATTACTAGGTACTTTCGTTTCTTAGTAATGGTTCTAATGTTCATGAGAATATGATGCTGCCTAAATTGGATACACTTGTTTTGCTTACAAATGAAGGGCTTGGCATGGATAAGAGGGATGAACACTGGAGCAAGACCAAGCATGGAGGTGATGGCATGCGCAAGGGGATCAAGAATGGATTTACAAGTGATGATTTCAGGACTTTTAAAGCCATCATAATGAGTGCATGGAGCCTTGGACAAAATATACAAGATGCCACTTCATAAATTTCGTCCAGAGGCTATTCTAGGTGTTGCACGACCTTATTATTGGGCCAGTCCCATGTATTTTCGAAATACTTAAGTATAGGTTGTTTTTAGAGTCAGTATGTGTGGGGAAACAAGAGTTAGGGTTGGTTTCGGACCCCTCCTCCAAGGGCCACGAAATTCCCCCCTCTTCCTCGATATATACAGCCCTTAGGGCGTCATTTAGACTTTGGGCTTTTGTTTAGATTAAAAGTTTTCCATAGCTGCAACTTCGCGTACTTCATTTGTGTCCAACGTCGTTTGTGTTCAACAACCAGACCAAGACGTCACAGAACCCCACCTTCATTAATAAAGCTTTCCTCTTTTATTTGCAATATCCAGATTGCAATCTTAGTTTCTTGTTTATTCTTCGTTTGCTCACAGGAAATAGACCCTTGTGGTCAGGTTGATCGTCCTCCGGCATGGTCAATAACCCTCGGAAGTTGGTTTAGAGATTGCTAAGGCATGACGTCTTCACACATTCATAGTCGCATCGTCAAATTCGAATCCCATAGAAAACGATATCTATCTCATCGAAACATCAGGACACCTTCGCCTCTATCAAACTTGCCAGTTGAGGATCCCAGGCCATCTTCATAGAACATGTCCTTTAGAAATGACAAAAGGGGCTCCATGGCGATGAAGGATGGCAAATTTTTCATAATGAGCCGCAGGAGATCAGCGACATGGCTGTCGATGAGATTGACGGCTGTTGAACCCGAAGAGTTGGGGGTGGGCAACTTAACCTATGACATAACCCTTGTCAAGCCGTCGGTGTTGATGACATTGATGTCGTAGTCAGCGTCCGCGACATGCGAGTATACTCTAGCCCACTGATTGAAAGGCTTAATCCAGGTCCAGTCATCATCGTCAGCTTCCTCGGCGGCCACCCCTCCGACGTCGGGCGACGTCCGGCGAAGAGGCCGCGGTAAAGCTTTTTTGGGCCATTCGCTCCTCGAGTTCCCCGGGAAGCATAGCCGGGCTTAAGCTGGGACGCTCTGGAGTGGGGGAGGGGGTGGGGATGGGTATCTCCGGGAAAGGGGGAATTTCGCAGGCGTCATCAAAGAAACTCAAGGCGGCGAGGTTATGTATATCGGTGGGTAAACTACACGGGCAGATTGGCAGAGGTCGACGATGGAGGTGGGGCGGCGGCGGCGACGATGACCTAGCTAGGTTTGGAGCGAGGGAGGGGTGGTCTGTATGTGTGTCAGTGGGTGATTTGGGGTGAGCGTAGGATTTGGGGTGTGTGTGTTGAGGGGGTCCAAGGTGGTGTTTGAGGAAATGCCGCAGGTACTGAAAACTTTACTAGGCGGGAGTAAAATGGCGGGGCTACCAAAAATTTGGATCTAGGGATTGAAGTAGAGTGGGGCGGGAGTAAAATGCCGGTGTAACGACCAAACCTCGAAGGATTTGATCTCTGTGCTTACCGTGCTAGTCCCTGGATCGAACTCGCTAGCACACACAGTATAGATGAATACCACAATAGCAAGTGCATAATTTATTACAATGTATGATCTACAGTATATAAAATAAAACAATCTGCATAGCACTTGGCTAGCTTTATTCAATCAAATAGAGGAAAGTAGCAGAAATAACGATGAGTGTCATCATAGCCCACTAGCGATGTTGAGTGCAGACTCACGACCCTAACGGTACCTTACTCTTCGTCTGAATATCCTGCAACATGAGACGTTGCAGCCGTATAGGTCAATACTTTGAATGTATTGGCAAGTTACACATGAGTAATAATATAGCAGACCTACATGTATATGCATAGTACAACAAAAGGAAGGCTTGAGGGTTTATTTTTGCGGAAAGCTGATTTTGTCCTCATAACTACCTAATAGTCAAATTTTTACTCCAACCTACCCGTTATTAAGTTTTCCCACAAATATTATTAAGTGTCACATCTGTCAAGATCATCGAACAACTATAATGGCATAGTCTCTCAAAAATGTCCATAACTGGGGACATGGCTAATCATGATTAGTTTTAATAATCTATAGAGTTTTTGCACACTTTACCCACTAGACTCAACCCTAAGGTTGAGATGAAGTCTTTCAAAAGTAGTCTCCTCCACCCACTGGCAGTCGATACACCTACTCATCTCTACATCTGCTAGCTTACCTGGGCAAGGATCCCACAACCTACTCAATTAAGAAGAGCCCATTTAGCTAATGGTTGCGCATGGAAGCTACTAGTCACTAAGTCTGTCTGATCTTTTCGTGCCTAGGCGGCTGTCCACTTACATTCAGAGGGTATAAACCATGATGTTCTTGAAACCATTAATACCAATTCCGCCCAGAGGTGAATTAAGTCCTTAATTACTACTCAGTTTGTTGTATTTGTAATCCTCACATAAGCTTAATGAATACATGAACCACCCCTGTCTACAAAGCATAGAAAACTACAACTACCACGATTTGCAATGACGGGAAGATAGCTCAACAGCATAGCCAATATATATATATATAAGGTGGGTATACTCTACAACTGATAGTAGAATAATATTCTACAATAGGCAAGCCCCTATATAAGGTAGCTTTGAATCGGAGACCGACCCGACCAGGCAACACCTGCCTGGATCCTGAAAATAGAACCCCCGATCCCGCCGCCACCTCCCCACCCCCGATCCCGTCCTCTCCCTCCCCCGCCGCGCGCACCTCTCCCTCCCCAACGAGCCATCCCACCCCTGCCGCGCACCTCTCCCTCCCCGGCGAGCCATCCCACCCTCGCCACGCACCTCTCCCTCCCCCGGCGAGCCATGCCACCCCGCCGCGCGCACCTCCCTCCCCGGTTAACCATCTGCTGCCCCTGGTTCCCCTCCGATGGCGAGGACGGAGCAGGACGCGGCAGCGGTGCTGGGCGAGGACCCGGCGCCGTTGACGGCGCTGTTGGGGGACCTGGCGTCGCCGGCCAACAAGGCGCAGTCGCGGGTGGAGCGGACGTTCCACGCCCTCCGCGCCTCCCACACATACGCCCTCGCGCTGCACCTCGCGCACCTACTACTCTCCCTGGCGCACCCCGCGGCGCCATGGCCGCCGTGCTCCTCTGCCGCCTCATCTTCCCGGCCTCCCAGGCCTTCGTCTACCCGGCGCTCGCCCCGGCCACTCAGTCCTCGCTCCGCGCGCTCCTCCTCTCCGCCGCCTCCGCGCCCATCCTCTCCAGGTTGTATTATTCTCCTATCGCTGGGGAGGAGATTGAATGAAATTTTGACCTCCTGAGTGGAGAATTATGGGAAGTACAAGGGTAGCAGTAATGAGAAGTACATACGATATTTAGGTAGAAGTACAGAGCAGTACAACATGCGAGAGAGGAAGTACCTGCTAATAATGTTTCGTGCTAGGGAGGCAGTACCATAGTTACACTGAGAGAAGTACCGAGTAGTTTGAAGTAGCAGTATAGGGTGTCCTTTATGCTAATTTGGTACTCATCTTTTGCAGCTGCTACTTGCAGCTGTGGAATTAGAAAAGCTTAGGGAAGTGCAAAAAGGTTCTCTATAGTGAAGAGTAGCAGTAAAGAATATCTTGAAGCAGCAGTGCAGATAAAAATGCAAAACTAGCCTTAATAAAAATTGTGTAATTGAGAAGTACAAACCCTATAAGATCAAGAAGTACGAAAACTGATATTCCCAATAAGTACAAGATACATGTCGAAGGAAACTGACGTATGTAAAATAATTTACGAGCAATACAAATTAATCATTTTGAGTAATACAAAAAATATTATTATTGCAGGACAGTACGAAACTCGTATTCTATGGGTGCGGGGTTATTACAGGTTCCAACGTCGAGCACAAGCACGAGATCCTTCTCCGGCGAGAGGTGTGAGGGTAAAATGTACTTCTCTTCATCGTGGTATTCTGTGGCATTCTTTTTACTCCGGCAGGCGGCGAGGAGATTGAATGAAATTTTGACCTGCTGAGTGGAGAATTATGGGAAGTAGAAAGGTAGCATAATGGGAAGTACATACAATATGTTGGTAGAAGTTCAGAGCAGTACAACGTGCGAGCGAGGAAGTACCTGCTGAGAATTATTCCTTCTAGGGAGGCAGTACCATAGTTACACCGAGAGAAGTACCGAGTAGTTTCAAATAGCAGTACAGGGTGTCCTTTATGCTAATTTGGAACTCATATTTTGCGGCTGCTACTTGGAGCCATGGAATTAGCAAGATTAGGGAAGTGCAAAAAGATTCTCTGTAGTGAAGAGTAGTGGTACAGAATATCTTGAAGAAGCAGTGCAGCTAAAAATGCAAAACTAGCCTTAATAAAAAATGTGTAATTGAGAAGTACAAACACTATAAGATCAAGAAGTACGAAACTGATATTCCCAAGAAGTACAAGATACATGTCAAAGGAAACTTACTTATGTAAAATAATTTATGAGCAATACAATTTAATCATTTTGAGTAATACAAAAAAAATATTATTGCAGAGCAGTACGAAACTTGTATTCCACAGAAGTACAAGGCAAAGTTGTGTTCTTTAAAAAAAATCCAAGCAGTACAATTTATATATTTCGAGCAGAAAATTATTATTATTATTAACGGGCAGTACGGAACTCACATTCCATAGAAGTACAAGGTACATGTGGAGGGAATTTGAGTTCTCTTGAAAAACAATTATTGGCAGTATAATTTAATCACTTTGAGAAGTATAGAAACTTCTTTATTGTCGGGCAGTACGAAACTCATATTCCACAGAAGTACAATACTATGTTTCCTTGTAACATGAAAAATCTTGGTATTTTGTATATTGTTCAAAAACAGTGAAGAATTAGAAAATGTTAAAACACAAAAATGTGCTAAATTTCAATACCTTTCCAACGCCATATCATTTGCATCATTCCGAGGTCCAAAGAACATCATTGATCATATTTTAATTGATCTAAAATTTAGTGTTTTCAAAACTGTTTCAAAACTATGCATAATTTGAAAAAAAAATTAAAAAACGTTTGTAAATTTCAGTGCTTTCCAACGATATATCATTTGCTATTCCGAGAAGTGGTTAAAAAATTAATATATAATTATCGTTCGTCTATTTTGAATGCATGTCGGTATTTTCAAAACTAGTCAAAAATTATGTAAAATTTGAAAAACATTAATACAAGAAAAAGATGGGAATTTCAGTACCTTTCCAACGCCATATCATTTGCATCATTTCGATATCCAAAAATGATCCATGATCATCTTTTAATAAAAACAGATTTTTAGTATTTTCAAAACTGTTCCAAAACTAAAAAAACTTAAAACTAGAAAATGCTTGTAAATTTCCGTAGCTTTTCAATAGTATATAATTTGCTATATTCCGATAAGTAGTTAAAGAATTTCGTTCAAAAGACTTTTCATTGAGCTTGTGATGATTTCTGTTTTTTGAAAATTCATAATAAAAATATAAAAAAAGTGAGGCAAGTTACAATATATAAGAGTTGAGAATTTTCTGTAGCTTTCCAACGGCATATCATTTGCGCAATTCCGATTATCGGTTTAGAATCTATTAGTGAATTACTATGCAAGTACAGAAGAGCAGTACCGACTTTACAAAAAAGAAGTACGGTTGTGTTATGCCGAAGCAGTACCAGATCTTTATTCCGGGCAGTACGAGATTATTGCAAAATATTATTCTATCATCATTGATTTGTTTAACTACATGCATAGAAACAGTGTAGAGGTCACTGTGGCATTTACTGTAGCGGTGCCAAGTGTCAATGCGTAATTGGCTAGAAGATTGCATGCGCGCGTGCTCACCAGCAAAGCAGAGAAAGACGGCAGCGGCTTCGGGCGTAGGCGGTGGCGCTGCTGCGGTGGTCCTCCATTGAAGGTGAGGTGGCACGTGGATGCGGTGTCGAGTGGCAGAGGTGGTAGTGTTGTTCAATGGTGACGGGGCTCCCTCGAAGTTGGCGCTCGTGAACTCCGGCATGCTCCGGCGAAGTCGGCGCCCTTGCGCTGCTGCAATTTCGGCGATGAAATTAAGTCAAGCAAGTGCACATGGAGCGGAGGATTGAAAGGAGCAGTCAGTGTGTCTCTGTGGGTGGTTATGGCAGCGGTGGCGTCAGGCGAACGGCGGCGGTCGGCGAAGCTTCTCTCGAGATCCAAATCAAGCTCCGGCAAGGCATGCGACAGCAACAGGGGCCGAGAAGGGGTTGGGGGTCTCTGTGGAAGGAGAGATTTGCAATACAATGAACGTTGTATTGATGGGGTGCTGGTGCACGTATATATAATACAAGGGAAGGCCTCTACCTCAACTATACAAGACTAGGAGGTGGGCCACAACTCCAATACACGTGCAATACAAAACACATACTCAACACCCCCCCTGCAGTCTAAGCGTCGCCGGAGACACAGAGACTGGACCGAAACTCCTCGAAGATGGGAGTAGGCAATCCCTTAGTCATCACATCAGCAAACTGTTGCAATGTCGGCACGTGGAGAACTCGAACACGGCCAAGGGCAACCTGCTCGCGCAAGAAGTGAATGTCGAGCTCAATATGCTTCGTCTGTCGATGGTGTACCGGGTTGGCGGAGAGGTAGACCGCACTGACGTTATCGCAATAGACAAGAGTAGCCGTGTGAACATCACAAAGCAACTCTTGGAGCAACTGACGTATCCAAGAGCACTCAGCCACGGCGTTGGCCACGACGTGATACTCTGCCTCGGCGCTGGAGCGGGAGACCGTGGGCTGCCACTTCCATGACTAAGAGATCAACGAGGGCCCAAGGTAGACGCAGTAGCCTGACGTAGAGCGTCGCGTGTTGGGGCAGCCAACCCAGTCAGCATCTGAGTAGGCCACGAGGTCGGTGGAGGCGGAGGCCGTCAGGGTGAGTCCCAAGGACATGGTGCCGCGTATGTAACGGAGAATACGCTTCACCAAAGTCCAGTGAGAGTCACGCGGGGCGTGCATATGGAGGCACACCTGCTGAACAGCGTACTGCAGGTCGGGGCGAGTCAGCGTCAAGTACTGTAAAGCACCGACAATAGAGCGATAAAATGCTCCATCGGACGCGAGAGACCCCTCCAGAGCAGAGACCTTCGTCTTCGTGTCGACGGGAGTGGGCGCCGGCTTGTAGTTAAGCATACCGGCACGCTCAAGGAGCTCATGGGCATACTTCTGCTGATGCAGAAAGAAACCTTCAGCCCGGCCGATCACCTCGATGCCGAGAAAGTAGTGCAGGGGCCCCAAGTCCTTGAGGGAGAACTCATCACGAAGACGAGCAGTCAGCCGCTGAAGGAGATCGGGGGTGGACACCGTGAGGATGATGTCGTCGACGTAGAGCAGCAGATATGCAGTGTCAGCTCCCTGATGATACACAAAAAGTCAGGCATCGGAGTGAGTGGACCGAAAGCCCAGAGACTGCAGGAAGGCGGCGATATGCTGGTACCAAGCCCGAGGCGCCTGCTTCAACCCGTACAGAGAGCGGGAGAGCAAGCACACGAAATCGGGGTGCTCGGTGTCGACGAAACCAGTAGGCTGCTCACAGAACACTTGCTCGGCGAGATGACCATGCAAGAAGGCGTTGGAAACGTCCAACTGATGCACAGGCTAGGCGCGTTGGACAGCCAGCTGAAGGACGACACGGATCGTGTTCGGTTTCACAACCGGGGCGAAGGTGTCGGTGAAGTCCACGCCCGCGCGCTGATGAAAACCACAAACCACACATCGAGCCTTGTAGCGCTCGAGAGAACCATATGGGCGAGTCTTGTGGCGAAACACCCACTTGCCAGAGATGATGTTGGCACGAGGGGGTCGCAGAACAAGCTGCCACGTGCGGTTGCGCTGTAAGGCATCGAACTCCTCCTGCATCACTGCTAGCCAGTGGGTATCCCGAAGGGCAGCACGAGCGGAGGTGGGGACGGGTGATGGCGTCGACGTCGAGGCGGTGCACACATACTCGTCGGCGGAGTAGCGCATACTGGGCCGGAGCACTCCTGCTCGGGCACGGGTAGTCACACCAAGTGGCAGGGCAGCAGGGCCGGCGGGTGCCGTGGCGGCAGGGGGCACGGCGGCGTTGGCACCCGGTGCGGCGAGACCCGGTGTGGCGGCGGGGGCCGGGGCTACCGGTGCAGCGGCGGGCGCGGCGGCGGCGGAGGCCGCAGCGGCAGCGGCCGCGGGGGACGCGGCAGCAGGGGCCGCGACGGCAGCAGCGTCGGCTGATCCCGTGGCGGCGGGTGAGGTCGAGGTTGAGCCTGTCGCAGGGGTGGCAGCGCCAGCCGGGGTGGCGGGCGTGGTGCCCACCGACTCGACCTCGTAAGAGGGAGTCGAGAACCCGGGAGGTGGCGACAGAAGGCGCCGGGCAGGGGGGGCGCCGGGGGGTGGCGCCGTGCATCGCTCCAGTTAGGGGGCGCGGGGGCCGGCGCCGAAGAATCCGCAGCCGGAGGGACCTGAAAAAAGGGAACACCATCTCGACAAAATACACGTGCCTCGAGGTGTACATGCGATGAGTGACATTATCATAGCACCGGTAACCTTTGGTGTTGGGAGGGTAGCCAAGGAAGATGCATGGGACGGTTCGGGGTGCGAGCTTGTGTGGCGGGGTGGACGCAGTACTGGGATAACAGAGACACCCAAAGATGCGGAGACCATCATAGGACGGTGGTGTACCGAAGAGAAGGTGGTGAGGAGCGTAGTTCCACCGAGGACGACACAGACGAATGTTAACTAAGAGGGTGGCGGTGGCGAGGGCATCAGGCGAAAACCGAGCAGGCACGTTTGAGTGAAAGAGTAACGTGCGAACGGAGTCATTACGAGTGCGGAGAATGCGCTCGGCGCGGCCGTTCTGCTGTGAAGTGTAGGGGCAAGTCAGACGGAAGATGCTTCCATGAGAGGCGAGAAGTGTGCGAAGAGCAATGTTGTCAAACTCTTTTCCATTATCAGTTTGGAGTGCAAGTATGGGACGACCGAACTGGGTGGTGACATAGGAATAAAAGGCGGTGAGTGTGGCTAAGGCATCGGATTTACGACGAAGAGGAAAAGTCCACACATAATGAGAAAAATCATCTAAAACTACCAAGTAGTAGAGATAGCCCGTGTTACTCGCAACGGGAGATGTCCAAACATCACTATGAAGTAATTGAAATGGAGCATTGGAAACTGAGGAGGACGCACTAAAGGGAAGACGAACATGCTTGCCTAAGCGGCATGCCTCACAAGAGTGCTCGTCGAGCTTATTACATGATAAAGAGAAACTCTTGAGAATTTGACGTAACACGGTGTGGTTGGGGTGACCCAAGCTAGCGTGCCAAAGGTCGACGCCGGTGGCAAAGGCGACAGGTGTGGAAGTGGAGGCGCTGGCGTGCACGGGGTAGAGCTCATCGGGACTGTCACAACGGTGAAGAACCATCCGGGTACGGGCGTCTTTCACAGAAAATCCAACACCATCAAATTCAACAGTAAGTGGGTTCTCACGAGTAAGACGACGAACGGAAACTAGGTTCGTGACTAAGTCTGGTGAAACAAGAACATTAGACATATTGACGGGTGTGGAAGTGGAGGGAAAACAAGCGCTACCGATATGAGTAATAGGTAAGGAGGAGCCGTTACCGACGATGATACGAGTGAGTGTGTGAACAGGAGTGGAGGAGGTTAGGTTACCGGGATGAGCTGTCATGTGCGCAGTACCACCTGAGTCCATGTACCAGTCGCCTCCGCTGATAGAGCTACTCGGCGACGGCGCGGAGTGCTGGGCGGCAAGGAGGGCGGGGTCCCATGGCGTAGGTACCGGCGGCGGTGAGAGGCCCTCGTAGGGCGGCGCTGAAGCGGGCGGGCCATAACCACCGAGGGGCAGCGGCACAAGGAGGGTGCCGTAGCCGGTGCCGGTCGACTGGTAAGGCGCGCCGATGAACCCCCGATGGCCCGCGGGGAGAGCCTGTGGGTGGTGCGGGGCCCAGCCGACGCCCTGGGCCGGCGGCGGCACAGGGAGGGTGCCCGTAGCCGGTGCCGGTTGACGGGTAACACCAGCCTAGAGAGGCCATCGCCGGGGCGGGCAAAGCAGGGCCGCCGGCCATTGGCGGGGACGGCTGCATGTGGGTGATGCCGGATGCGCCGTAGGCGGCGACCGCGCCGTATGGCGCCGGGGCCGCACCGGAGGGCGCTTGTGGCGGGACGGCAGAGGCGGCGGCGGACAGGCCGGTGAACGCCATCGGTGGCGGTGCAGAGGAGCCGCGCAGCGGCAGCGGCGAGGAGGAGTTGCGCGGCAGCGGGGTAGCGGCGGTGACGGCGCGGATGAGTCGCGCGGCGGCGGCGGCACTGGGTCGCGGCGGCAGCGCGGGAGGAGTGCGCGGCGGCAGCGGTGGTGGGGTGGCGGTGGCGGCGCGGGAAGATTCGCGCGGCGGCGGCGGCAGAAGGGCGGCGGCAGCGGCGACTAGGAGACGCGGCGGCGGCGCGCATGACGGGTTGCGCGGGTGGCGGCGGCTTGGAGCTACGGCGGCGACGGAGCGGAAGCGAGGAAAATAACCTAAAAAACTGATACCATGTGGAAGGAGAAATTTGCAATACAATGAACGTTGTATTGATGGGGTGCTGGTGCACGTATATATAATACAAGGGAAGGCCTCTACCTTAACTATACAAGACTAGGAGGTGGGCCACAACTCCAATACACGTGCAATACAAAACACATACTCAAGAGTCTCTCCTAGGGCTTTGCCTCGCATGCGGTGTCCCTGGTGGACACAGGATCGAGTAGGGCACCGGGGCGAGTCGGGTTTGGCCTCAGCGTGCGTGCGGCACGGCTGCATGGTGTCCGCTCGGTGGAGGGGACGAACAGGGGCTTGGGACCCACTATCAGCGGCTGGAGGCGAGGGGTGGGCTGGTGGCAGCGTACCGCTTCGGGAGAAGTGGGCTGGGCAAGGGGAGCTGGCTAGGCCGCGACTGGCTTGCTGGGCCATGGTGCGACGTTGCGCTGTGCTACGTGTTGCTTCTTCTTTGTTTTTTATTTTTTTAACAAAAAACACTACAGTTAAATAACTAAAATAAAAACACCAGGATAAAATATAAATAAAAAAATACATAGACATACGGTAAAAATAACCCTACTAATATAAACTACATGAACATTAGTTCCTACATGCAATATTTGAAAATAGTTTTATGCAATAGGCCACACAAACAATAATAAAAAACTCAAATAAAATATTTTGGAGATTAAGAAAAATACCAGAACATATCAGATGAACTGGAAATTATATTCTGGACATTATGAACATTTTTAAAATAGGGGAGAAGTCATGTTATCTCCACTCCAATAAATTGCCTTTAGTTGCATAATAATTTGAATATTCTGAAAAAGCAAATGATGGAATAAAAATATGAGATGCATATGAATGATCTAATAACATACTAATTTAGGAAAATTGGGATGTTACAAATGTACCCCTCTTAAAATGGATCTCGCCCTCGAGATTCGGGCTTGCTAGCAAATAGGTGTGGGTGATCCATCCTGAGATCTTCCTCTCGTTCCCAGGTAGCTTCCTCCTCTGTGTGATAATCCCACTGAACCTTGCATAACTTGATTGTCTTGGTACGAGTAACTCTCTCTGCTCTCTCCTGAATCTTAATAGGCTTCTCCTCATATGTCATATCACTCTCCGGCTGAATTGCCTCAAGTGGCACTGTATACCTCAATGGAACATCCATCATCATCTCTGCATGGCACTTCTTCAATTGGGACACATGGAAGACATTATGAACTCCAGACAAAGATTCTGGCAACTCCAGCTGATAAGCTACCTCTCCTCTACGTTCCAAGATCTTGTAAGGCCCCACAAAACGTGGTGCTAATTTACCTTTGATTTCAAATCTCTTAATTCCACGAACTGGTGAAACTTGAAGGTATGCGTGATCTCCTACCTCATATGTCACCTCCTTACATTTTGCATTTGGTAACTCTTCTGCCTGGACTATGCTATCTTCAGCCTATCACGAATCAACTTGACCTTCTCCTCAACATCTCTGATCAAGTCTGGTCCAAAGAACTAACCCTCTCCAAACCCATCCCACATCGATGGTGTTCTGCACTTCCTACCATACAATACCTCAAAGGGTGCCATATTCAGACTAGCCTGATAACTATTATTATATGAGAGCTCTGCATAAGGTAAATTATCATCCCAACTGGACCCATAGTCCAAAGCACAACCTCTCAACATATCCTCTGAAATCTGATTTACCCTCTCTGTCTGCCATCTGGCTGTGGATGGAAAGTTGTACTAAACTCTAGCCTGGTACCCAAGGATTCATGCAACTGACGCCAAAATTTGGATGTGAACTGAGTACCTCTATCCGACACTACCTTCCATGGAACTCCATGCGACCCCAACATGGCGAGCTACCGCTTCCTCATCCAGAAGCTATCCGGGTCCTTCACGGGCTGCGAGTTACTCAACGTCCCACATGCAGAAAATGATCGCCTCGTCCAGGCAATCCATCCCGTCCGGCATCTCCCTCGAGCACCTGCGCAAGCCGTCCGTCAAGCCGTCTCCGGACTCTGAGTCCATCTATGTCCTAGACGCCCCGGCCGCGCCTCAACCTGGCCTCGGGACTGCTAAACCCGCCCCAGGGGCTACTGCTGTCGACCCGGCCACCACCGTTCCCAACCCGGGGACTACTGCCGTAGACCCGGCCGCCGCCGTACCCGACCCGGGGGCTGCTGAACCCGGCTCGGGGGCTGATGTCCCGGGACCCGCTATAGTAGCCGTCCTCGCCGTGGTGAAGGCGCCATCATGGGCCCTGCCCATCTCAGAGTTTCTGGAGAACGGAGTTCTCCCCATGGACGAGACCGAAGCCCAGAAGGTGCAGCACTGGGTGTCCGCTTACAACATCATCAACAACGAGCTCGTCAAACGTAGCTCCACCAACATGTTCCAGTGCTGCGTCGAGGAAGACAAGGGCATTGAGATCCTCCTCGACATAAACCAGGGCGAGTGCGGGCACCATGCTGCCTGACGGTCCCTAGTGGCCAAGGTGTTCCACCACGGTTTCTACTTGCCCACGGCCCTCGAAGACGCCGAGTCGCTCCTCAAGTGTGAGGGATGCCAGCAATTCAGCAAGCGCAGCCACTAGCCGACGTCGGCACTCCTGAACATCCCGATCGCCTGGCCCTTCGCGGTCCGGGGACTCGACATGGTGGGACCTTTCAAGACGGCTCGAGGCGGCATGACGCATTTGCTGCTGGCAGTGGAAAAGTTCACCAAGTGGATCGAAGCAAGGCCAATCAAGAAGCTGGACTTGCCAACGGCCGTCTGATTTGTCAAGGACATCGCGGTGCGCTACGGCATGCCGAAAAACATCATCATGGACAACAGCACCAACTTCGCCAAGGGCGCGCTCGCGCGTACTTCTCCGTCTCCGGCATCTGCCTCGACGTTGCTTCCGTTGCACACCCGCAGTCCAACGGCTAGGTCGAGCGGGCAATGGCCTCATCCTATCCGGCATCAAGCCACGGCTCGTCGAGCCGCTCATCCGTTCACCCAGCAGTTGGCTTCACGAGCTGCCGGCCGTCCTCTGGAGTCTTCGAACAATGCCAAACTGGTTGATCGGGTTCACCCCATTCTTCCTTGTCTACGGTGCTGAAGCCGTCATCCCGACGGATGTCGAGTTCGACTCACCGCGCGTCGCGATATATACCGAAGCCGAAGCCGAAGCCGAAGCCAAGGAAGCCCGCGAAGACGGTGTCCACCTGCTCGAAGAAGCACGTCTCCTAGTGCTCAGCCGCTCAGCCATTTATCTGCCAGGCCTAAGGCACTACCACAACAAGAAGATCAAACCCCTAGCATTTCGGGAGGGAGACCTCATCCTCCGAGTCGTCCAGCAGCAAGCCGGCCAGCACAAGCTGTCCTCCCCGTGGGAGGGCCCCTTCATCATCAGCATGGCCTTGTGTGATCGCAACACCTACTACCTCATTGACGCCCGCAAATCAAACAAGCGCAAGAGAGACACTGCCGGCGAAGAAACAACTCGGCCATGGAACGTGGAACTCCTCTGCCCGTTTACAGTTAGCCGTGACTACGTATGTATCGCTGCCTTTTGTAATCATCTGAAAACTATGGAGTCCCTGAACGACATTCGGGGCTGCCCTTTCTGACCAAGCTATTGTGTCTCCTACATTTGTGCATTATTATCCTCTCCATAAAACCAGGCCACCGGTCCGAATCGCTCGACCCGGGGGCTGTCCGGCTTGGTCGCTACCCGCTTCCTTACATAGTGGTTCCTGACGCATTGGGATGGTCGTAGTCTTCCTGATAGAGGCTAAGGTGTCCCGATGTTTCGATGAGATGGTGGCTATCTTTTCTGTGGGAGTCGACCTTGACGATCCGACTACGAACGTGCGAGACGTCACGCCTTAGCAATCGCTAAACCAACTTCCGAGGGTTATTGACCACGCCGGAGCACGATCAACCTGACCACGAGGGTCTGTTTCCTGCGAGCAAACGAAGAACAAGCAAGAAACTGAGATTGCAATCGGGATATTGTGAATATAAGATGAAAGCTTTATTGATCAAGGTGGGGTTCTGTGACGTCTTGGTCTGGTCGTTGGACACAAACGAAGTACGCGAAGTTGCAGCTATGGCGAACTTTTAATCTAAACAAAACCCAAAGTCTAAACGACGCCCTAAGGGCTGTATATATGGAGGAAGAGGGGGGGAATTTCGTGGCCCTTGAGGGTGGGGTCCGAAACCAACCCTAACTCTTGTTTCCCCACACATACGGACTCTAAAAATAGCCTATACTTAAGTATTTCGAAATTACATGGGCCTGGCCCATTAATAAGGTGACGCAGCACCTAGAATAGCCTATGGACGAATATTATGAAGTGACATCTTGTATATTTCGTCCAAGGCTTCATGCACTCCTTATGGCGGCTTTAAAGTCCTGAAATCATCACTTGTAACTCCGTTCTTGATCCCCTTGCGCATGCCATCAACTCCATGTGTGTTCTTGCTCCAATGTTCATCCTTCTCCAAGCTAGGCCCTTCATTTGTAAGAAAAACAAATGTATCCAATTTAGGCAGCATCATAATCTCATGAACATTAGAACCAGTACCAAGAAACGAAAGTACCTGGTAATTTAATTGGCGTGCGCGAGCTCTAGTAATTGGTCCAGTATATCTAACAGTAGGGGCTGTGGGTGTAACAATGGTATTGATGTCCTCATCATCCTCCCCTTCTTGAAATGAAGTCGTCCTCGACGGAAGTGCATCTTCCTCACCCAAATAAGGCTTCAAATCTGCAATGTTAAAAGTGGGACTAACCCCAAAATCTACAGGTAGCTCAAGTCTATATGCATTATCATTTATTTTCTCTAACACCTTAAAAGGACCATCAGCACGTGGCATTAGCTTTGATTTGCGCAGATTAGGAAATCTATCTTTACACAAATGTAACCAAACAAGATCTCCAGGCGCAAACACAACATGTTTTCTACCCTTATCTCCAGCAAGTTTATATTTAGCATTCATACGCTCAATGTTTTCCTTAGTTAACTCATGCATTTTTAAAATCAATTCAGAACATTCTTTAGCATCAAAATTAACCTTCTCTGAAGATGGAAGAGGCAACAAATCAATAGGTGCACGAGGTAGGAAACCATACACAATTTCAAAAAGGCACATCTTAGTAGTAGAATGCAATGAACGATTATAAGAAAATTCAATATGAGGCAAGCATTCTTCCCACATTTTCTTGTTATTCTTCAAAACAGCTCTAAGCATAGTAGACAATGTTCTATTGACTACTTCAGTTTGTCCATCAGTTTGGGGGTGACAAGTAGTACTAAAAAGCAGCTTAGTCCCCAACTTAGCCCATAAACATCTCCAAAAGTGGCTAAGAAATTTAGTATCACGATCTGAAACAATAGTATTTGGCACACCATGTAAGCGAATAATTTCACGAAAGAACAAATCAGCAACATTAACAACATCGTCGCTTTTATGACATGGTATAAAGTGTGCCATTTTCGAGAACCTATCCACGACAACAAATATGCTATCCCTCCCCTTCTTTGTTCGAGGTAAACCTAAAACAAAGTCCATAGATATATCCTCCCAAGGAACACTAGGTACAGGCAAAGGCATATATAAACCATGAGGATTGAGTCGTGACTTAGCTCTTTGACATGTAGTGCAGCGAGCAACAAAACGCTCAACATCCCGTCTCATCTTTGGCCAAAAGAAATGTGTAGCAAGTATATCCTCCTTCTTCTTGACGCCAAAGTGTCCCATTAATCCTCCTCCATGCGCCTCCTGCAACAACAAAAGACGAACGGAGCTAGCTGGAATGCATGGCTTGTTAGCACGAAACACAAATCCATCGTTAAGAACGAACATGTTCCAAGTTCTCCCTTCCTTACAATTCTGCAATACATCTTTAAATTCAGCATCATGAACATATTGATCTTTGATGGTCTCCAAACCAAATATTTTAAAGTCAAGTTGTGAAAGCATAGTATAACGACGAGACAAGGCATCAGCAATAACATTTTCTTTACCCTTCTTGTGTTTAATGACATAAGGGAAAGTCTCAATGAATTCAACCCATTTAGCATGTCTACGGTTCAGTTTTGCTTGACTTTTAATGTGTTTCAAAGATTCATGATCATAAGGTCCGAACAAGAGCATATAATTCTTTATCATAAGTAGAATAGTTCAGACTAGGCCCACTCAATTTTTCAGAAAAGTATGCAACAGGTTTTCCATCTTGTAATAACACACCTCCTAATCCAATTCCACTAGCATCACATTCAAGCTCAAAAGTCTTATTGAAATTAGGAAGTTGGAGTAAAGGAGCATGTGTCAACTTATCTTTCAATACCGTGAAGGCTTCTTCCTGTGCGATACCCCAAACAAAAGGCACATCCTTCTTTGTAAGCTCGTTGAGAGGTGCAGCAATGGTGCTGAAATCTCTCACAAAACGCCTATAGAAACCAGCGAGGCCAAGGAAACTCCTCACTTGTGTGACCATTTTGGGCTGCGGCCAACTCTCAATAGCTTCAATCTTGGCTTTATCAACTTCAATTCCCTGTGGAGTAACAACATAGCCAAGAAAAGATACTTGGTCGGTGCAAAAGGTGCACTTTCCAAGGTTTCCAAACAAACGTGCATCACGTAGAGCAATAAAAACAACACGTAAATGTTCCAAATGTTCCTCCAAAGATGCTATAAATCAATATGTCATCAAAGTAAACTACCACAAATCGTCCAATGAAAGCACGTAAAACTTCGTTCATTAACCTCATGAAAGTACTAGGTGCATTAGTTAACCCAAAAGGCATGACTAACCACTCATATAATCCAAACTTAGTTTTAAATGCTGTTTTCCATTCATCTCCCAATTTCATATGAATTTGATGGTATCCACTACGCAAATCAACTTTGGAGAATATTGTAGAGCCACTCAATTCATCAAGCATATCATCTAGCCTAGGAATAGGATGACGATAACGAATAGTAATATTATTTATGCCTCTACAATCAACGCACATACGCGACGTACCATCCTTTTTCGGCACTAAAATGATAGGAACAGCACAAGGACTAAGGGATTTGCGTATATAACCTTTGTCGAGCAGTTCTTGTACTTGACGCATAATCTCCTTCGTCTCCTCTGGATTGGTACGGTATGGTGCACGGTTGGGTAGCGAAGCACTGGGAATTAAGTCAATTTGATGCTCAATCCCTCGAATAGGTGGTAATCCCGGTGGCACGTCTTGTGGAAAGACGTCAGCGAACTCCTGCAAAATGTTAGTGACAGCAGGGGGCAAAGAGGAAGGCACGTCCTCGAATGAAAATAATGCCTCTTTGCACACAAAAGCATAGCAAACAGATTTGCTGAAATCTAGCTCATCAATATCAGATTTGGTGCCAAGTAAACATGCACTTTTCAATTTAATTTCAGAAACAACAGTAGATGGTTTATTATTAGGCTTCATTTGGTGCTCAAATTCTTTTGCCACAATCTGATTTTCACTCTTATTTGTCTCCTGTTTTGCTTTATTAGCTCTATTAATATCATCTTTCAAAATGGAATCAGGAGTCATAGGAAGCAAAGTAATATTTTTATCGTTATGAACAAGAGTATACTGATTGTTTCTACCATGGTGTACAGAATTTTTATCAAATTGCCATGGTCTACCAAGTAATAAGGAACATGCTTGCATAGATACCACATCACAATCAACATAATCAGCATATGTAGAGATACTAAAATGCACACGAACAGTACGTGTTACCTTAACCTTGCCGCTGTTGTTGAACCATTGGATGTAGTAAGGATGTGGATCTGGTCTTGTGGTGAGAGATAGCTTCTCCACCATCTCCATGCTAGCCAAGTTATTGCAGCTCCCTCCATCTATGATCACGTGAACAGAACGTTCCTTCACAACTCCCTTTGTATGGAACAAATTATGCCTCTGATTTTGCTCATCTTGTGTAACCTGCACACTCAAAACACGTTGAGCAACTAAACATTCATACCTGTCAGCATCTTCAGGAGCCATGTATTGCGTCTCATGATCAGAATCGTCTCCACCGTGTTCGTCACGTGTAATAAGAGCCAAAGTCTCCTCATCATAGTCACTAGCGGACTCATACCCACCATCCTCAGTAGAAATCATCACACATGTTTGCCCTGTTGATGCCATGGATGAAGAAGAGCTCTTTGCAGGCCCAGAAGGTGTGCTCTTGGCAGATAGTGGTGATTGTGCCTGCTTTATTGTATCACGGTTGGAGGTGGCAGCCGACGGAGGCGCCGGTGTAGCAGAACGTGTGGAAGTAGATGATGCACGTGGTGTCCATGATGAAGGTCGACCTGCAGAAAAGTTAGTCCGCGCCAATGCCTGTCGATCCTGCACTTCACGTTCAGCTTTACAAGCAAGATGGAATAAACGAGTGATATTAGTATACTCCTTATACTCTAGAATCGTCTGAATCTCTCTATTTAATCCACCCATAAAACGTGCAAGCATAGCTTCATTCTCCTCAACAATACCACATCTAATCATGCCAGTTTGTAATTCCTGATAATATTCTTCTACAGAATTTTTTCCCTGTCTTAAGCGCTCAATTTTTGAAGTAATTCACGTTGATAATATGGTGGAACCCAACGAGTACGCATAGCAGTTTTCAAAGCAGCCCAAGTAGCCGGAATAGGATATAATCTACAATGCTCAGACCACCAAACACATGCAAAACTAGTGAATGCACAAACAGCAGCAGGAACACGTCTCTCCTCGGGATATTGTAAACATGTAAATCATTGTTCAATTTCTAACTCCCAAGTAAGATATATATCAGGAACATATCTACCCTCAAATGGTGGAATATTCAATTTTAGTTTAGGGAGATGGTCATGATCTCGTACCTGAGGGTGAGCCCTACCATTGCCATTATTTGCATGTGGACGACCTGGTGGTTGCTGTGCTGGTGGTGGCACGTAGTTCTGATTTTGATCAACCTCATCCTCATAATCTCCCACATAATCATCCTCCTCCACATCAGCAGTAGGAGCCACAGAAGTATCAACAGCAGCACCAGCAGTTTGGCCCGACTGAAGAGGGACACGGCTCGCTCGGCGGAGGGCTGTTTCCCGACGTGGAGGTAGTCGGTGTTGTTGCTGTTGTTGCAGAGGTGCGGCAGGAGCAGCCGGTGGTGGTGGTGGAAAACGCGAAAGCAATTCAGCAAACTTGTTATCGAGCTTTGTTTCAAACGTCTTCTCCATGCCATCTATCTTCTCCATGGCCTCTTCAAATCTGTTTATCACATCTTGCACCTGTACACTCATCATTTGCTGAAACGTATCATGAAGCTCCTTGTTCGTCAAGTTCTCCCAGTCAGTCTCGTCGGCTTGTGATCCTGGCATGGTTAGCAGCAATAGAAACACACAAGAATATGATCCTACAGACTACTAACAACTGGTGGTGGTGGCGGGTGTCACAAATCCGTTAAGCAAATCTCAATTTCTTACCAGTTCTTACCCAGCAGCAGGCAGTGATCGGCAACCGTTATAGTCAAAACTCTCAAAAGCTTGGATAGAGCGATTGCCAGGGAGAGTCAAACGCACGACGCAGATGTATGTGGAGCTGGGAAGGCTTATAGTATGGTAGCAAAAAGGGTCAGCAATAATCAATTCAGAGATGCAAAGTTGAATAAACGCTCAACGACGGTATTCTGCTGGTCCTAGGCTAGACCGTGCTAGAGACGCGAGCCTAGAACACTAACAAAATCACGGCGCTGCACGTAAATAAGGGAAAAGCACACTCTGGAACTCTTTTTTTTCGCTCTTTTTTTTGCGCTCCTTTTTTTTGCGCTCCTCTTTTTTTTTTGCGAAAAAACACTATAATGGCGAGTGTCTCAAAACTCTTCCCTCGTCAAACTGATAGGATGGGCATGAAATTTTTTTTTTTCACTTTTTTTTCGGAAATCAGGGCAGCGACGACGAAAAAGTGCGACAAAAAATCACTATGATGGCACGTGGCTCAAAAGTCTCAGAAAAGCCTAAAAATAGGATAGGGAAAAAAATTTGCCCATGAAAATTTTGGCCTAAAAACTGCCCGGGGGTCTCCAGACTTTTTTTTTCCCGAGACCTATGCAGGCAAGGAAACACGAATCAGAATTTAGATTGATCTCAAGAACAAACCTAATATGAGAAGAACTTGGATTGGTGGTGGATATATGGTTGTGGTATATGTCAACGGTGGTGGTATATGGTAGCGGTGGTGGTATATGGATATAGATTGGTGGTGGTATATGGATACGGATTGGTGGTGGTATATGGATATGTATTCAGAGCGGTGGCGGATAAGCAAAAGTGGTAGATGGGCGATGATGATGGTGCGGCGGCGGCGTGACAACTTATGACCAGAACTCAAAACTCTAAAAGACTAGACTCTAAGACCAGCAACTTGACACGACGATGCAACCGCAAATTCAACAAAGCAAAACCCCTAAAAAGATTATGCAAAGGCTCCTATTGGTTCGGATATGATGAACTAACCCTAAATTTTTTTTGTGGCTTTTTCGTGGACTGTAGGTATGAAGAACAGACTCGATCTAATCTACGAAAAACTGTAAAATCTCACCAAGCAACCTGGAAATCTGATACCACTTGATAGAGGCTAAGGTGTCCCGATGTTTCGATGAGATGGTGGCTATCGTTTTCTGTGGGAGTCGACCTTGATGATCCGACTACGAACATGCGAGACGTCGCGCCTTAGCAATCGCTAAACCAACTTCCGAGGGTTATTGACCACGCCGGAGCACGATCAACCTGACCACGAGGGTCTGTTTCCTGCAAGCAAACGAAGAACAAGCAAGAAACTGAGATTGCAATCAGGATATTGCGAATATAAGATGAAAGCTTTATTGATCAAGGTGGGGTTCTGTGACGTCTTGGTCTGGTCGTTGGACACAAACGAAGTACGCGAAGTTGCAGCTATGGCGAACTTTTAATCTAAACAAAACCCAAAGTCTAAACGACGCCCTAAGGGTTGTATATATGGAGGAAGAGGGGGGGGGGAATTTCATGGCCCTTGAGGGTGGGGTCCGAAACCAACCCTAACTCTTGTTTCCCCACACATACGGACTCTAAAAATAGCCTATACTTAAGTATTTCGAAATTACATGGGCCTGGCCCATTAATAAGGTGAGGCAGCACCTAGAATAGCCTATGGACGAATATTATGAAGTGGCATCTTGTATATTTCGTCCAAGGCTTCATGCACTCCTTATGGCGGCTTTAAAGTCCTGAAATCATCACTTGTAACTCCGTTCTTGATACCCTTGCGCATGCCATCAACTCCATGTGTGTTCTTGCTCCAATGTTCATCCTTCTCCAAGCTAGGCCCTTCATTTGTAAGCAAAACAAATGTATCCAATTTAGGCAGCATCATAATCTCATGAACATTAGAATCATTACCAAGAAACGAAAGTACCTGGTAATTTAATTGGCGTGCGCGAGCTCTAGTAATTGGTCCTGTATATCTAACAGTAGGGGCTGTGGGTGTAACAATGGTATTGATGTCCTCATCACTTCCACTTCGCCCTAAGCCACAGAACCGGCTCCGGCTGTCTGCGGCAAGCGCGCAAGGCCAGAGAACCAGCGCACCACGAACACTAAATTAAGGACCGCCGGGTTAACCAACCCGGCCATGCCACTTTAAGTTACCGCACGACCGACTGCTCGCCAACCGGCTTCATAGGGTTTCCGCCAGCCAGCCTAGTGGGTGTTTCGCTCACGCTCAACGTCTCGACAGCTAAAATACTGCGTGCTCCTCTCAAAGGCCGAACTCCTTGTCACGGACCGGAGCCTCGGTCGTCAGACTCGTTGGGGGGGGGGAGCCTGAGAGGGGAAATCGCAGAAAAATGGCTCGAAGGACAAAAGGCAAGAACACAAACAGCCATGAAATTTATACATCACAAGTTCAAATTTAAGCTGGCCCCAAGGCTAGAATTCATTACACCTAGAAACCCCTAGTTGGTGGGTGAACCTAGTACCTAACATATTTTTTTGCTAAGGTAAAAAGCAGGCGGCTTCAGGCATCTCCTTCGGTGGCCTCTGGGTCCGCTGAGGTGCTGGTGTCTCCCTCCTCGGTGCCCACATCGCGGTAGATGCCCGTCTCCTCGGAGCTGCCCTCCGGGTCGTCTAGAGGGCCGTAGTCGTCAGCAGGCACAACTCCGCCATCTTCCGCCCCCTCCGGCCGGAACTCGTCATGGAAGGCGAACCCGGCGATGTAGCTGGCCCGCGCAGCAATCTGGCCGGCCTCCGCCTGCAGCTGGCTCTCCGAGTCGGCTCGCTGGCCCATCAACGCATCCAGTGACAGGTCCGCATGCCAAGACATCACGAACTTGAGCGCCAACTCGGCGTCAGCACAAGCGGCGGAAAACGCTCTAGCCATGAAGCCGATCCGGCCCCGCCTCCAGCCACCGCGCCAGCCGCGTGAAGCTGTTTGGTGTGACAAAACCAGCCCAGAGGGCCACCGTCATCGCCGCGCCGGCTTGAGAGAGCCACCCCATTTGGTTGCCCAAGACTCGCAGACGAGCCTCGGCGGCGGTCACGATCTTCGGGAAGGTCCAAGCCACCTGCAGATCGGTCCCGGAGCTGACAATCCCTTGCGGGACACGCTGAAAGCGGACGACCTCCTCCGCTAGCTTGCGCGTCTTCGGGAAGGCCCCTGCCAAGAAAAAGAGCAAGTGAGAAAAATTACTAGGGACAAGAAACCGGGGTCCCAGCCCAGCAGAATCCAAGAAAAGCACTTACTAGAGAAGGACTCCTCCAGGGTGGTGTGCTTCAAGCAACGTACCGTGCCGCTCCAGGGCAAGGGTGCGGTCGCGCTCCTGCAGCGACTTCTCTAGCTCGGTGACCTTGGCAAGAGCCGCCTTCAGCCCAGTGTCCTTGGCCGCGGTCGTCTTCTCGTCCTCCTCCGATGACGGGTTTCCCCATGTTGGGTCTCCTCTGCCACGGCCACCAGCGCCTTCCAGTGCTCCACCTCGGCCAGGAGCTGGGCCTTGTCGTCGGCCAGCTTGCCGCATTGCTAGTCCACCTCGGCAAGGGCCCGTTGCGCCTCCACAACCTTGGCAGCTTCCGCCTTCAGGCGCTCCACCTCGGCCTCGAGGCAGCCCTTGTCGCCCTCCAGCCCCTCCCTCAGCCGGCTGGCTTCGTCGAGCGCCTGCCGGGCTCCCGTCGCCTCCGCCCTCGCCCTCGCCACCTCGGCCCCAAGCTAGCCGGTGTCGGTGACAAGCCAGTCGTAATGAAGGCCCGCTCGAATCAGCCTGGTCCTCCAAGATAGTACCTCGGCTGCAGAAGAAAGAGTCAGAAACAAAGACAACAATATAAGATTCGACCCAACTGCTACACAGTTGGCCCGAATCTCGGGGCTACACCCAGTGGGTGCGCTAGCGCGCCCCCACGAAAGAAGAAAACGCAAAAGAATACCTGCCGCGTCGCAGAGCTCCTCCTCCTTGGCGTCGAGCTACTCCTTGAGCTCTTGGTGCTTCTCGAGGAGCCTGTTGAAGACGTTGAACCGGTAGGAATCCAGTTGCTGCAAGAAGCGACGGTCAACACAAGGACATCAACTTAAGATTCGACCCAACAGCTACCCAGTTGGCTCGGATCTCGGGGGCTACACCCAGTGGGTGCGCTGGTGCGCCCCCACGAAGAAGAAGCAATGGGAAAAGAAAAAGCAGAAGGCAAGGAAAAACTTACAGTCACGGCACGCTCTAGCTCCCGCGCCTGCTCCACCTCGGCCTGGGTGAAGGCCTGGATCCGGTCCGCCCGCCCTCGTAGGCGTCGGGTCACGGCAGCCATCGCCGCCTCCTCCTGGGTCAGAGGCCCGAAGAAGACCTCGCCAGGCCCACCCTATATCGGTTGCGTCCCAACGGTCCGGCGCCCCCCTGGCCTGAGCACCAGGGCGCACTCTCCGCTGGCTGCCTCCCCCACGGCTGGCGCCTTTTGCGGCGTACCTCCTGAGGTGGCCTGCGGCCCCACCACCATCGGCGCCCCACTCGACGGCGCTTGGGGCGCCCCCTCCGATGCTGTCCGTGACGCCTCCCTCAAGATGGCATCGCCGCCGCCTCCGCCAGCCCCCGCTTGCTTGACCACGTCGGTCCGCGGCGGGGTGCTGTCCTCAAGCACCACGACCTCCTGGTCGGGGTCCATCACGTCCGCACGGCTATCCCGGACGTGCTCTTTCCCCGACGCCGGCACGAAGAACGTTGCCGCCGCCACAGTCCCCGCTGGCATCTCCGGCCACACCGGTCCCTTGCCGGCCCGTGCCTACGTCGCCGTGACGTTAACCCAGGCCTGGGTCGACGTCGCTGAGGGAATCCTAGACTAAGGGGTCCTCGGGTGTCCGATCTATTGGATATGGGCCGGAAAGATGGGCCGTAAGGATACAAAGACCGAAGACTGCACCCATGTCTGGATAGGACTCTCCTTGGCGTGGAAGGAAAGCTTGGCGACCAACTATGAAGATTCCTTTCTATGTAACTGACCTTGTGTAACCCTAGATCCCTCCCGTGTCTATTTAAACCAGAGGGCTAGGTCCGTAGATGAGGCGAATCCTGATAATCACAGCCAGGTTAGACTCTTACGGTTTAGCCATGACGATCTTGTGGTAGATCAACTCTTGTAATACTCATATTCATCAAGATCAACCAAGCAGGACGTAGGGTATTACCTCAATAGAGAGGGCCCGAACCTGGGTAAAACATTGTGTCCCCCGTCTCCTGTTACCATCGATCCTAGATGCACAGTTCGGGACCCCCTACCTGAGATCCGCCGGTTTTCACACCGACATTGGTGCTTTCATTGAGATTTCCACTATGCCGTCCTCAAAAGTTTTGATGGCTCCTTCAATCATTGACAACGATGTTGTCCAAGGGGAGGTCTTCCTCCCCGGACATATCTTTGTGTTCGGCGGCTTCGCACCACGGGCCATCTGGAGCAGATCGAAAGCTACGCCCCTGGCCGTTAGGTCAGATTTGGGAGCTTGAACTACGTCGCGGATATCCGCGGGGACTTGATCTTCGATGGATTCGATACCACGGCAATTACTCCCCATCGCATTGATGAACATGACTTAGATCTGTCATCGGCCATAATCAAGAAATTGCACCTGTAGCCGCTCTGGCCTTAGATCCGGAGCATGTCGCACCATTCGAGGACAGGAAGCTCAACCCCGCCACAGAAGCTGCAGACACCACGGCATTGGAGCCGCACATAGACCTAACCTCTCGTAAAGTTTGTGTCACCGGAACCTCGGGCTTGTTTCCGGTTAAAAGTTCTGAACTATGTGCGTCCGCGCATGTCGAGCATGATCGGTTATCGATCACCGAATTCAGCAGGGCGGACATCTTCCGCCACTCACCCTTGGGTGATGTGCCGAATTCATTAAAAAATCTATCCTTAGCCAGGGACTCACAACCGAACTATATCCGGTTCAAACTAGAAGCTGATGATAGGGAATTTCGCTCCCCGCCCGCCACCCACTTCATAGCCACCGTCGAGGACTTAACTGACATGCTCGATTACGGCTCCGACGACATTGACGGTATGGACGACGATGCCGGAGAAGAAGAGGCCCAGGACCCACCATTCATCGGACGCTGGACGGCCACTTCCTCGTACGATGTATACGTGGTGGATGCACGAAAGGAGAACAACGGCGATGACAAAGAAGATCCAGTTGAGGATAAACCTCTCGAGATACAATCCAAACGCCGGCGATAGCGGCGCCGCTCTAAGTCACGCCGCAGTAAAGATAGCAACACCGCCACAGGAGAAGATAACACTCTGGAAGGTGTCGAAGACAACGAAGACCCCGTTGACGCAGCTACCGAACAGGATGAACGGGAAGATGGGCAGGTTAGCCCTGGTAAACAGGCCACTCACGAGGACTCGGAGGACATTAATTATCTTCCGCTCTCCGAGGATGATGCGAGCCTCGGCACCGAGGATTTCATCATACCTGAGGAACCTCTCGAACAGGAGTGTTTCAAGCGCTAGCTAATAGCCACTGCAAGGTGCCTGAAAAAGAAGCAGCAGCAGCATCAAGCTGACCAAGATCTGCTCAACGATAAATGGACTGACATCCTGGAAGCCGAAGAATACGGCCTCAAGCGCCCAGGCAAAAGCTACCCGAAGCACAAATTACTACCTCAGTTCGACGACGAGGCGCCGGAACACATACCACCATCGCGCCGAACACCAGCCCACCCAGCCTCATCACAGAGGCAGAGGTTAATCAGCTCACGATCATAGATATGACCTTCGATATGACCTAAACAATAAAGCAGGACATACCAGATCAATCTACGGATCACGAGGACGTGCCCCGACATGCGACGACGGCCATTTGTTTGGACGTGATAAACCTAGTCATGCACGGGCCGAACACTGCAGACGGACTCCATCGAAGCTACGTCGTGATGCAGCCCGATATAGAGGCGCCGCACACCCTCTTTGCTTCACTAATGAAGTCATGGAACATGAATTCCTAGAAGGGTTCAAACCCGTGAATATAGAATCATATTATGGCACCACAGACCCCACGGTATGGATCGAAGACTTCATTCTCCACATTCATATGGCCCGCGGCGATGACCTTCATACCATTAAATACCTCCCCCTGAAACTCAAAGGACCAGCGCGGCACTGGTTGAACAGCCCACCTGAAAACTCCATCGCCAGTTGGGAGGACTTGGAAGAAGCCTTCCTTGATCACTTCCAAGGTACATACGTTCGACCTCCAGATGCCGATGACTTAAGCCATATAGTTCAACAGCCCAGAGAGTCCGCCAGCAAATTCTGGACCAGGTTCCTACCTAAAAAGAACTAGATAGTCGACTGTCCGGATGCTGAAGCCCTAGCGGCCTTTAAACACAGCATCCGCGACGAATGGCTCGCCCGCCACCTCGGCCAAGAGAAGCCAAAGTCCATGGTGGCCCTCACGGCACTCATGACCCGCTTTTGTGCAGGCGAGGATAGTTGTCTAGCCCATAGAAAAACAATGCAAGCGACACCGACACCCCTGAAGGTAAAAATAGAAACAACAAGTCTTGACGCAACAGGTACAAACGTCGAAATAACAATGACAACGCCGAGGATACGACGGTCAATGCCGGATTCAGTGGCTCTAAGCCTGGTCAGCGGAATAAGCCGCTCAAAAATAACAATTCGGGCCCATCTAGCCTAGACCGCATACTCGATCGTCCGTGCCAGATTCATTGCACCCCAGACAAACCACCCAATCATACCAATAGAGATTGTTGGGTTTTAAATAGGCCGGGAAGTTAAATGCCGACAACAAGGATAAGGGATCGCAAAGCAAAGACTACGACGAGGAGCTCTGGCCACCGAACACAGGGGCACCGAAGAAGTTGCCTCCTCAGGTCAAAACGGTAAACATGATATACGCTACCCACATCCCCAAGTGGGAGCACAAACGCGCGCTCAGGGACGTCTACGAGATAGAGCCAGTCGCCCCAAAATTTAATCCATGGTCGTCATGCCCGATCACTTTTGATTGCATGGATCATCCGACCAGTATCTGTCATGGCGGTTCAGCCACACTGGTCCTGGACCCAATAATCGATGGGTTCCACCTGACGCGAGTCCTGATGGACGGTGGCAGTAGCCTGAACTTACTCTATCAGGATACAATGCGCAAAATGGGCATTAACCCATCTCGGATCAAGCCCACAAAGACTACTTTTAAAGGAGTCATACCGGGCGTAGAGGCCCGCTGCACGGGCTCAATCACACTAGAAGTTGTCTTCGGGTCTTTGGACAACTTCTGAAGTGAGGAGTTAATCTTCGATATCGTCCCCTTTCGCAACGGCTACCACGCACTGCTCAGACGAACCGCATTTGCTCGATTCAATGTGGTGCCACACTACGCTTACCACAAGCTCAAGATGCCCGGACCGCGCGGCGTCATAACAACCAATGGAAATATGGAACGCTCCCCCCGCACTGAGCAGCACACCGCTGCCTAAGCGGCAGAGGTACAGGGCGACCTTGTCAAGAAGAATCTTAATTCGGTGGCCGGTCCCTCAGACACTTTCAAGAGAGTTCAAACCATTCCGCAGAAGGATAGCTTGGCTCATCAGGAGCTCGACTAGCAATTTGGCCTCCGTCCCCGTCCTGACCAAGTGGCAGCCATCGTACCGTGCATAAATAATTACGCACTAAAAATACCATGGACCCGGATGGAGGCATAATTAGCTTGTGATCCGAAATACGGCTCGACCACCCCGGACACTCATAATTTCACTATTCCCCTTTTTATTTTGGTTTTCCTTTTTTTAGGCCTTTCCTGGCGGCTTGACCATCGATTCTTTTCGAAGGAAAAAAAACACCAAGACAACAAGAAGCATGGACGTACTGGGAAACTCTTAGGTGGTCTCTTAAACGATCTCTTTACCTATCTTCAGGACCCACACGTGGCTCTCTCTTGGCGAAGGCATAGTAAATAGCCTTTCCGCTTATTGCACTACTTGTATAAAGGAACTTCAAAGCACGAATGAAATTATAATAGAAATAGTTTGCCGCCCAAATTTTCACGGATCTAGCTTATCACTGATTCTTTCTTTTTCTTTCTTGTTGGCTTTTCCTTTCTGGTAATTCTATCAGGTAACACCTGTACACTCAGGTGTGTTTCAATTTGCTAGGGGCTTCATAGCGCCCCGCATCATGGCAACAAAAGTCCGAACACTTTTACAGTACAGTTAGGCACCCCGAATTTAGCACTATATGCATTGGCTCCAAATCATGTCTTTGGTAAATAGTTGGGTTGCTCGGCTCCTGTGCTTGCTACCTTACGTTCCGCTATATCGGCTAGGGTAGTAAAGGGAGAACTACTACGATTCTGCCTTGCTTGACCCAAGTGAGCACCTCATTAGAGAAAGCCGAAAACAGACTGTCATGATGCGGCGACAGCCGGTCAGCTCTTCGGAGGTCTCAAATCCTTAGAGATTTTTTCCGCATTATGCGAAGGATTGGTACTTACCCGTTCAAGTGTTTACAGCATCCTAGTCCGGATACTAGGGGCTGCGCATATATTTCTATTTTCAAACTCCTATGGCTAAGTGAGAGTGCTAAAGCCGCATAGTCCGATTGGTTGGTTCGTTGCGCTAAACACCTCCTTCAAGGACCAAACAATTGGATCAAAAGTGTTTAGATTACATCCCGAACACCCCCGTATTTCCTATGTGGGGACAGAAGCCGACGACCGGGCAACTCTCAGATTTCACATAAAACGGCCACACGGGAGGAGAAAATTTTAATGCATTATATTACATAAAAGTTTTGCTTCATCATACAAGGCAAAGGCAACATGAATGCATTCATTCGAAAATAATGTCTTGCCCACACTGCATTGCTACAGTGCGAGACCCCTCTAGGACATCCATAAAATAGCGCTCGGGTGTGCGGTGCTCCTTGCCCTCTGGCAGCCCCTTGGTCAGCTCGATGGCGTCCATCTTTGCCACCACATCTTGCAGCGGGCGAAGGCCATGCGTGCACCTTCAATGTAGGCCGATCACTTCACGACGCCGAGCCGAGGACAAGCATTCACCAGCCGCTTCATGAGCCTGAAGTAGATGCCGGGCATAGCTTCGGCTGGCCACAGCCAGATTATCAAATCCTTCATGGCTAGTTCGGCCACCCTATGCAGCTCCACCAGCTGTTTTAGCTGATCGGTGAAGGGCACGGGATGCTCTGGCGCAAGATACTGTGACCAGAACAATTTCTCTGTGGAGCTCCCTTCTTCGACTCGGAATAACTCCGCGGCGTCGGACACATTGCGCGGCAGATCTGCTAAGGCTCCTGGAGAACTCTGAATCCAGGTTAGTAACAAATACTTCTTCTTTATATATTTGCTTTGCATACTAAACGCCTTACTTGCAGCGATCTTCCTGGCCTCTTGGATCTCCTGGAGGGCACCCTGGGCTTCAGATGGGCCGCTTCCGTGCTTTGACGAGCCTTGGAGAGTTCGGTGTCTCGAGCCGAAACATCGCCCTCCAGGGTCTCGTACTTCTTCACCACGTCCCAGAGCTCTTTCTGGACCTCGTTCAGCCGAGCCTTCAGCTTCTTGCGAGTGGCCTGCTCCTTGACAGCTTTCCCCTCGGCTTCCGCCAGGGCCTCTTTCAGGGCCGCGACCTCGGTCGTCGCCCCTACATATATAATGACACTACGGTCAGTATACATCATTTACTCTTTCCGAATATATACTGAGCCATTGCATACCTTGCTGGTCTTCCAGCTGCTTCCTCGCCTGGCCAAGCTCTTCTTTGGCCCGCTCCAATATCTGCTTCAGTCCGGAGACTTCGACAGTGTGAGAAGTCGCGGCCAGCAGTGATGCCTGCTTATTCACATTAGACACACTTGGTTAGTTTCCTGCGAAATTTAATTCATCCTTTGTCCGGCTTTTCTTTTCGAACACCAGACAGTGTCTCAGGGGCTACTGTCTATGTGGATATTTTCTTGGTTAAATGCCACTTACCTCAAAACCTGTCAGCAGGCTACTGTAGGCTTTGGTCAGTCCACTTTTAACGGACTAGACCTTCTCAATCACCGTACCCATAAGGATACAGTGTTCTTCCACAATGGAAGCGCCCCGTAGCGCTTCCAATAAATTGTCCGGTACCTCTGGTTGGACAGAGGTCGCTGGCGGGACGGGCACACCTCCTTCTCTTGAAGGAAGCTGCTTGTCGGACTCTGGGGCCGTATGGCTCTCCGGATCCATGCTCGGTGGGGGGGGGGGCGAATTGAGCACGGCCCCCATCGACAGTCTCCAAGGGGGCTTGTTCCCCCATGTGTCCGGCGGCCAAGGTATTGCCCTCCGGCACCACCTTGACGACCTCCCGAACCTCTTCCTGGCCTTGGGAGAGTAAGCGGCTGGCGGTGCCTCGTTGGCCATCTCTTTTGAGTCCAACGACCCTCTTGATGAGGATCGCTAGGAGCTATCGTGGGCCGGACTGCAATAGCATAATTAATCTTGTCAATACAACAAAGAGGATAGGTTAGATTTATGGGCATGTATGAGTCTTAGTGCTTACGCTGCAGCCCGAGGCTTAGTGCAGGTGCGTCGCTCCGGACTGCTGTTGACGTCCCATGCGGAGCTGCCCATGAGCAGGCCTTTCCCCTTCTTGGGCGCCTCCGCCTCTAGAATTGTGGAGGCCGCCCTCATCTTCCTCCCCCCATCAGGGGGAGAATTGCTCCCCTCCTCCTCCTCCTCCTCATCGTCATCATCTTCGGCGATGGAGGAGCGGGTCTTGTCTTCGGACGTCGCGTCCGAAGCGCCCTTGCGGCAGGGGCCACTCCGAACCCTCTTGGCCTTCCCCGTGGCCTTCTTCACCGGCGCCGTATAGGGCGGCGACACCAGCATCTTCGCTAAACGCGGGATGACTGGTTCTTCAGGCAGCGGAGCCGGACACTGGATCCACTTTGCTCTCTCCATCCAGTCCTGAAGAAGCAATAATAATAAAAGCATAGATATCATCCTTGAAACAGGAAAGTAGGGGATGCGCTAAAAATAACATACCTCATTGGCGAGGTGGTTAATGTCGTGCCCGCAGTCCAAATCTCTGGCCGGCGGTGTCTCATTGCCCTCGAAGAGCAACTTCCAGGCGTCTTGGTGAGTGGTTTCTAAGAGCCTCTTCAGGGTATCGTGCTTCTTCGGATTGAACTCCCATAGAGGGAGGCTTCGTCTTTGGAATTGGAGAATCTGATGAACTAGCATCACCTGGATTATATCGACAAGTTTGACATCCTTGTCCACCGTGCTTTCAACGCGCGTCTGCAGGGCTATCATCTCATCTGGCGAACACCAGTTTGGGCTCTTCTCGACCCAGGAGGTAAGTCGCATGGGAGCACCGGAGTTGAATTCGGCAGCGGCAGCCCAGGTGGCGTAACAGGGTTATGTGATATAGAACCACTGTTTTTGCCATTCCTTTACAGTCTCCACTAAAGTGCCTTTCGGCCAGGAGACATTGGTCAGCTTACTCACCATGGCTCCTCCACACTCCACGTGATAGCCATCCACCAGCTTCAGCTTCACATTGAAGACCTTGAGCCACAACCCGAAGTGGGGTGGAATGCGGAGGAAGGCCTCACACACGATGATGAAAGCCGAGATGTTGAGGAAAGAGTTCCGAGATAGATCATGGAAGTCTATCCCGTAATAGTACATCAGCCTGCGGACGAAAAAGTGGAGTGGAAACCCTAGCCCGCGGAGGAAATGAGGGATGAATACCACCCTCTCGTTGGGCTTCAGTGTAGGGACGACTTGCCCCTAGGCTGGAAGACGATGGGCGATTTCCTTCGCCAAGTACCCGGCCGCCCAAAGCTCAGTAATGTCCTTCTCCTTGACGGAGGAGACCATCCACTTGCCTTGACCTCCGGATCCGGACATGGTTGAGTGCTAGCTTGAGTGGGAAGTAGATGAGAACTTGGGCACTGGAGCTCAACGGTGGAAAGGCAGAGGAAGACAGAAGGCGTGGGAGAAGAAGGGCGATCCTTACCCCCTTATAAAGGCAGTGAATATCGAACACCTCCCCACTCACCTTAAAACTCGCCTATTTCCCAAGGGCTGTGTAAACAGCACAGTTGTGTTACCCACGCCCGCTTTGATGAAAATCCCGCAATAAGGGGACATGATCTCTGCTTTTGACAAGACGTGCCAATGGAAACCGCATCTCGAAGCCCGGAACGACAGACAAAAATGGTTCGATATATTGACCGAACAGATGTGATGTCATCTTGCAAAAAGTTGTTAGCTGATGGGACTTGTGAAATCCTATATTCCTTGCGGTTGTGTGTGGTACTTGTGTTGCAGATCTATACACCTTCATTTCATCCGAAGACTATCCTGGAGTGTTCATAAAGTAGAACCGGCCTTGCAATGCCGAAGACAATCTGCGCGCCGGACACATCGTCATTGAAGCCTGGTTCAGGGGCTACTGAGGGAGTCCTGGACTAAGGGGTCCTCGGGTGTCTGATCTATTGGATATGGGCCGGACTGATGGGTCGTAAGGATACAAAGACCGAAGACTCCACCCATGTCCGGATAGGACTCTCCTTGGCGTGGAAGGCAAGCTTGGCGATGAACTATGAAGATTCCTTTCTCTGTAACCGACCAAGTGTAACCCTAGATCCCTCCCGTGTTTATATAAACCGTAGGGCTTGGTCCGTAGATGAGGCGAATCCTGATAATCACATCCAGGTTAGACTCTAAGGGTTTAGCCATTACGATCTCGTGGTACATCAACTCTTCTAAAACTCATATTCATCAAGATCAACCAAGCAGGACATAGGGTATTACCTCCATAGAGAGGGCCTGAACCTGGGTAAAACATTGTGTCCCCCGTCTCCTGTTACCATCGATCCTAGATGCACAGTTCGAGACCCCCTACCCGAGATCTGCCGGTTTTGACACCGACAGTCACCTCCAGCTCCGCCACGGCCCGGTTCCGATCTCGCCAGGCCTGGCTTTCGGCGTTAGCCGGGTCCGGACCGAGGTCCAGATCCACCGCCTCCGCTTGCTCCTCCTCCTCGTCCTGGTCGACGGTGCCGGATCGGCTCCTCCAGAATGTGGAGCCCTCATTGGACGCTGTGTTTGCCGCCGCCACCACCAACGAGATCGGCAACCTAAAACAAAAGACAGAGTAAAAACACAAGAGCCAAGCAAAGCAACTCGACCGCTCGATTCAAGCAAGAAAACTCACCCCGGCCCCACCGGAACGGTGGGTCTCGTCGCCCTCTCTTGCGACGCGCCGCGCCTCCTCTTGGCGGGCGGCTTCGCGCCACTAGCCGGGTCCGCCTCGCGTTTCGTGGCCGGGGCCCGCAACATGACGTTATTCGGCCCATGCGGCCGGCTCGCCGCCGCCGCCCCCCGAGACGACCCGGCTCCGACCATGCCGCCTCCACCACCTGCCACTACTGCAACAACAACTTGTGTCACAATCACCAAGACCGTCCTAGAGCCGGCGAATCGAAGAAATGGAGACAAGCTTACTCGCACGGCGCCCTGCGCCCACGTCGGGAGTCGCCCCCTCCCCTTCGCCATGGGCCTCGGGCTCCCCCGAGATAGCACGGGCCACTTGCGTCCGCGTCCGGTCATATGGATGCCGGATGGCGTTCAAAAGTATCAACCGCATCGCGTCGGGACGAACAAGAAGATGAGTAGCAGCAAAATATGGAGACCAGGGACTCACACGGGCAGCGGGTTCGCCTGGCTTTACGGAGACTTCCCGAACTCCTAGTCATCTCGCAGGTTGGCCTTGGAGATGTCGTTGACCCGGCTGGCGACCTAGTCAACCCCTAGACGCGAGTTCGACATGCGAGTGAGGTCCTGAAGCGCCGTCATCTCGCCAATGAGATTGTTGCACTGCTGCAGCGGCAGCACTCGGCGCCTGATGAAGGCGGTAATGAGGTCGTTGCCGGTGAGCCCTTCACGCTCCTTCATGACCAACACCCGTTCGCACAGGTTGAGCACCTCCTACAACGGGTGCTTGGGGTAATAACCCCAGTTCTTATTCTCCTTTGGCAGCAAGTTGATGAAGGGCGGCAAGTTGATGCGGTCCGCGCCGAGGTTGCGGACGTAGAAGAAGGAATTCTCCCATTTCTTGGCAGAATCCTCCAGAGCATCTTCGGGCTGTCAGTGCCCGACCGCTTGGAGATGACGGCAGCCCCGCACTCAGGCATCTCCCCGGCCCTCGGCCCCTACTACTTCAAGGAGAAGAAGCGCACCCAGAGGTCGATCAAAGGCTCGACCCCTAGGTACCCCTCCCAGAGGGTAACGAAGCCAGAGAGTTACACGATGGCGCCGGCGCCAAGATGGTGGGGCTGGAGCCCGAAGAACTCCAGAAAGTCGTCGAAGAAGGTTCTCGCCGGAAGCCCGAACCCTCCCTTGAAGTGCGGGTAGATGTAACACCCCGGATGTAACTTTCCCAATTTGTACTCCAACTCTTGCCGTTTCCGGCGTTAAGTTATATTTATTTCTCGGGTTCGGGTCTTTGTCTCTGTGTGTTGTTTTCTTTGTCATGCATCTCATATCATGTCATCATGCGCATTGCATTTGCATACGTGTTCATCTCATGCATTCGAGCATTTTCCCCGTTGTCCGTTTTGCATTCCGGCGCTTCGTTCTCCTTCGGTGGTCATTTCTAGCTTTCTTTCGTGTGTGGGGATTAAACATTTCCGGATTGGACCGAGACTTGCCAAGCGGCCTTGGTTTACTACTGGTAGACCGCCTGTCAAGTTTCGTATCATTTGGACTTCGTTTGATACTCCAACGGTTAACCGAGGGACCGAAAAGGCCTCGTGTGTGTTGCAGCCCAACACCCCTTCAATTTGGCCCAAAACCCACCAAACTCTGCTCCATCATCTAGATCGTTCGATCACGATCGCGTGGCTGAAAACCGCACCTCATTTGGACTCTCCTAGCTCCCCCCATGCCTACATACACACCCCTCCGTTTTCGGATCTTCTTCCTCCCCGAAACCCTAAAAACTGCAGCTCCGCGCGCCGGACATTGTCCGTTCGGGCCGGACACACCGCCGCCGCCACTCCCACGCCGCCACGTGGCACTGCCGCCGCGCCGCCGCCGCGGCCCGCCTAGGCCCGAGACGGGCCCTCTCCCGCGCCTCACCGGGCCGCCCCGCGCGCCGCCGCCTTCGCCTCGCCCGCCGCGCGCGCCGGCCGCTGCCGCCCCGCCCGCCGTCCGCTGCCACCCCGCCCGCCGTCCGCCGCCGCCTCGCCCGCCGTCCGCCGTCGCCGCCTCGGCCGCGGGTCCCCGCCGTCGCCGCCGCTGGGCAGCGCGCCGCCCCGAGCCGGCGAGCTCCTCCGCCTCCTCCCGACCTCGCCCTCGCCGGATCCGGCGCCCCCAACCCCGGCCGCCGCCGTCCTCGGCTCCTCCAGCGAATCCTCCGGCCGGCGAACCTCGGGCTCAGTGCGCCCAGATCTGGATCGGGGTTGCTACAGTAAACCCTAATTCGGGGTAGTTTTTTTTGCTAAGTCCCAGACTTTTTAGTTCATATGCCTATGTTCGCGCTCCGTAACTTTGCATCCGTAGCTGTGATTCATGCATATAGCATATCAAAATGTTCATCTCAGAGAGTACATCACTTTATTCCATTTCATCATTTTCATTTGAGCTCATATTGATGCCCGAAATGCTGTTAGAAGAGGGCTTCGTGAGTTAATTGTCAGATCTGCTAGTTCATCTTAGACTTTTGTCATTTTTGCCATAATTGTTGTATACATGATATGCCTATGAGTCCTTCATATGTTTTGTTAAGGATTTTGTCTTCTTTCCAGAGGTGCAACCCATGCATTTTTGTGATGTGTGTGGTGACTTGTGCAAGCTTGCAAAGTGAGGCACCCGGTAAATCTGTTTTCAGGGACTTAGTAGTTTTCACCAAGTCTGGGATTATTTAGTTCATGATGCCATATGTTCATGCTATTTCCTAGTGATCCGTGCCTCTTTTGAGGATGATCAGTAAAGGATTTTTGTTAATCTTGCTATGCTCTATCGATCCATGTCTTTTTTTTCAATTATGGAGCAACCTGGCTTGAGTCAATCGAGCTCTACTTTTGCTTCGTTGTGAATCTGGGCAGATCGTCAACTTGTTTGCGATTTTGCCGATGTTATTGTAGTTGATCCGTGCATGCTATGCCATTGTTCTTGCCATTTCTAGCTTGTATTTTGTGCCTTCTTAAGGGATGTATGTTTGTCTTGCCTTGACTTGCACCGTGGTGAGTGCATCGAGCTCGTAAACATGCCTTCGTGAGTTATGTTTCAGCATGTCCCAGTTTTTCACTAAGTCTGAAACTGATTATGTTTTTGCTATGTTCGTGTGCTTGTTAGTATATTTTGTGATCCCTTTTGGCTCAAGGTCACTAAGGGACTTTTGTTAAGCTTGTTGAGTAGCTCCATGACATGTCTTTCTTTGTCATGTTCAGGTCCTGTAACATGTTGTTTTGTTGCTCCGAAGAGGGCTATATGATCTGAAATTCCAGACAAGTGTTAATTTCACCAAGTCTGAGATCTGTTTTACCATTTGTGTTTTTGCCATGCTTGTTTGAACCTCCTAATGGATGAATTGGCTGTAGCTCAGTGCTAGACTTTTGTTAAGCATCTTGTGTGCGTCCCTGCCATGTATTTTGATGTCATGTTTGGGTGCTGTAGCATGTTCATCTCGTTGCATTTAGATGCCTACTTGCTGTAAATCGCAGACCGGTGTCATTTTTGAATCGCTTGCCATTTCCAAACCGTAACTCCGATTCCGGCGTTCTTTATATATTTTTCAAGTGATTTCATCTCATCTTTCCAGTGGCACCCTTAGAATTCCAATTTGAGGCCAGATTCATGCATTTCCTGTCATATCTTGCACTTTGCATCCCGCATCGCATCCCGCATAGCATATCATCGTTGCATCGTCTTGTTTGGTCCTTGCACGTGGTTGATTGTATCCTTGTTGCTTGTTTGTCTTGTTTGGGTAGAGCCGGGAGACGAGTTCTCTACCGAGGAGCCTGTTGAGTTTGCTTGTGAGGATCCAGTCAACTCTGACAACTGTGCAGGCAAGATGATCATACCCTCGAAATCACTACTATCTTTGCTATGCTAGTTTGCTCGCTCTTTTGCTATGCCATTGCTACGATGCCTACCACTTGCTTGCAAGCCTCCCAAATTTCCATGGCAAACCTCTAACCCACCATTGTCCTAGCAAACCGTTGATTGGCTATGTTACCGCTTTGCTCAGCCCCTCTTATAGCGTTGCTAGTTGCAGGTGATGTTTGGAGGCCGTTCCTTGTTGGAACATTTATTTACTTGTTGGGATATCATTATATCGCTATGTTATCTTAATGCATCTATATACTTGGTAAAGGGTGGAAGGCTCGGCCTCTCGCCCAGTGTTCTGTTCCACTCTTGCCGCCCTAGTTTCCGTCATATCGGTGTTATGTTCCCGGATTGTTGCGTTCCTTACGCGGTTGGGTTATAATGGGAACCCCTTGATATTTCGCCTTGATTAAAGCTTTTCCAGCAATGCCCAACATTGGTCTTACCATTCGCCACCTAGCCTTTACTTTCCCTTGGGTTCTGCAGACTCAAGGGTCATCTTATTTTACCCCCCCGGGCCAGTGCTCCTCTGAGTGTTGGTCCAACCGAGCGATGTCCGGGGCTACCATGGGCTACTCTGGGCTGGCCTACCCGACGTCTTGCTCATCTGAGTGTGTCCTGAGAAAGAGATATGTGCAGCTCCTATCGGGATTTGTGGCACATTCGGGCGGTGTTGCTGGTCTTGTTTTAACCTGTCGAAGTGTCTTGAGTTACCGAGATACCGAGTCTAATCGGAACGTCTTGGGAGGAGGTCTATTCCTTCGTTGACCGTGAGAGCTTGTCATGGGCTAAGTTTGGACTCCCCTGCAGGGATTTGAACTTTCGAAAGCTGTGCCCGCGGTTATGGGCAGATGGGAATTTGTTAATGTCCGGTTGTAGATAACTTGAACCTTAATAAATTAAAATTAATCAACTGAGTGTGTTACCGTGATGGCCTCTTCTCGGTGGAGTCCGGGAAGTGGACATGGTGTTGGAGTAATGTTTGCGCAGGTTGCTCTCTAGTTTCTGGCTCGTGCTTTGCCTCCTCTTCTCGCTCTCCTTTGCGAATAAGTTAGCCACCATACTTGCTAGTCGCTTGCCGCAGCTCCACTCATATTTTACCTTGCCTTACCTATAAGCTTGAATAGTCTTGATCGCGAGGGTGCGAGATTGCTGAGTCCCCGTGGCTCACAGATTACTATTACACCAGATGCAGGGCCCGATGATTCCGCTCCAGGAGACGCGTATGAGCTCAAGTGGGAGTTCGACGAAGACTCTCAACGATACTATGTTTCCTTTCCCGATGATCAGTAGTGGTGCCCAGTTGGGGGTGATTGGGACCGTTGTCGCATGTTGGGTTCTCTTTATTTTGGCGCCGTAGTCGGGCCATGAGTGTTTTGGATGATGTAATGTTAATTTATGCACTTGATTGATGTGGCGAGTGTAAGCCAACTATGTTATCTCCCTTTTTATTATCTTATTACATGGGATGTTGTGAAGATTGCCTAACTTGCGACATATGCCTTCAATGCGATTATGTCTCTAAGTCGTGCCTCGACACGTGGGAGCTATAGTCGCATCGAGGGTGTTACAGTAGCATACTACACACTCCGTGCCCTCTGGCCGCGGCTCTTGCTCGCCCCGCGGCAGGCGCACGGCAATCTCCGTCTCCCCCGGCAAGCGCCTGGAGGTGCGAAGATAGGCGATGTCATCAGGGGTAACGGTCGAGCCCATCCACGAGCCCGACGGCAGTGCCATGGACGAAGGCGAGAGAGCGAAAGAAAGAAGGTGACAACAAAGCTCTGCTCGAGGCAGCGGGCGTCACGGTGTGCAGTGGTCACAAGAAGCAAAGGATGGAAGAAGAAGCAGGGGGCATGTGCGAGAATGACTCCCCCCCCCCCCGAATTTATAGCCCACAAGTCAAAACATGGGGAAGTGGGATCGTTTGCGCTCGCCCATCCCACTTCCCCACAATAAATGCGCATGTACGTGCGCAGTAACTGCATCGAGAATGGCAACCGGCCCGTGGTCACCGTAATAAATCCGCGCGTGTTGGCCGAGGCCGTGCGGCCGCGGCCCCCCAGTGCGTCACCCCGTCCTATCATGCACGTGGCCTATCAGGCCTTTACACCTTCCAGGCGCCACGTGGCGTGCGTGTGAAGTTCAAAAGATCACCCCAAGATTCGACGGACTCTTCGGTTTCCCGCACCTGCCGGCGTGTCGTGATTCGGCTTCCGGAAGCCGGCACAAAGTGGGTGTTGCCGGACCCGGCGGCTGTGAAATTCACCTCCTTAGAGGGGGGGACTGCGAAGGCCCTCCCATCCGAAGACGACGGACCTTCACAGCTTCAGGGACTACTGTCGGGGGGATGAACCCCAGGCAGGCAACGGAACCAGGATCCTTTTCAAAAACAACAGGGCTAGCAAGGCCCCTCGAGCCAGCTCATGCTTGGCCAGGTCACTTGACCCGGCCAAGCCCCTCGGCCCGGCCGAACTCCTCAACCCGGCCGGACTCGTCGACTCGGCCCCAACAAACCATCTCAAGACAGCCGAACCCCGGCACGTAAAGACTTCACCAACAAACCAGCTCAAGACAGCCGAACCCGGCACATAAAGACTTCACCAACAAGCCAGCTCCACCCTCTGCGCGTTCCTCAACCCGGCAACAGGACAGCTCCCGTCCCATCCCAGCCGTACGATGGGACGAGTATCCACCTACCGATGACCGAGGCAACAGTGCCCCGCCCATGCCTCTGGTCAACCGGGGCGTGGCAACAGTGCCCCACCTACTCACTAACCAGGGCTGGCATGGCAACTACGCAATCATTGTCACCAATGACACTAGCAAGCGACGACCTGACGGAGGGCCACTGTAGCCGGCTCAACCCGGCCACTCCCTGACGATCGACAAGACGGCCAACAGTGCCCCCGTACCCAGCGAGCCCCGCGCCCGGAGAACCCGGCGAGCCCGGGCCCCCGGCGAGTCCCAGCGCCGGCTTCCCGGACAATGACAACCCGGCCCCACGGCCTTGTCACATTACCATTGTACCCCTGGGGGTTGACCTGTAAAACCCCTAGGAGGCCTCCATGCACAAGGAGAGAGACCGATCAGTAGAACACACACACACACGAGGAGGGAGCAACCTAAGCCTTTGCCAGCCTTCCTTCTTCCCCGACACAACTCAAGGAGGAACTCTGTACTGATACACATCAACCACACTCGGCAGGACTAGGTGTATTATCTCTCCGGAGAGCCTCGGACCTGGGTATGTCTTGCGTCCCGCGCTCACTCATGCCGACCTCGCCTATGGAGCCCACCAGTGCCCTCGAGGCTCCTCCTATATTTAGCCATCCCTTGGCATCTGCCGTGCACCCACCACGACAAAGAATAACATTGAAGCAAAAGCACTACAGATTCTTTACACGCCCCCACGGGGTTCATCTCGATCCCTTGCAGGGAACCCAAAAACGTGGTTCTCAGGAGTCATATCTACAGGTGTTGCCGCCGACGCCATCATCAACAGTGGGCCACGAGGGGACGACACCAACCCCATCCAGATCAGCGACGATGACGAGTGGATGCCGCTGCTGCGCTCCGGGCACGTAGCTGTCGTCACTCGTCTCGAGAGTCTCGTTAGGCTCAGGAGAGTCGCTAGACTCCCAAGTGCCATCATTACTGCTGGAGGAGCTATCGGCAGGGCCCAGAGCATGCCCAATATCTGCCGCTGCGACGTCCTGGCGACCTCCTGTAGGGCAACACTCTAGGTGGCAGCCTTCCTCGTCGAAGACCTTGAAGAACAGCGCGAAGGCGCCGTCGTACTCAAAATGGATGGTGAGGGCCCCCCTTTGTGCGGCAGGAATGGGTGACCTCTCCCCATCCACGAGTCATGAAGATCTTGCCCGCGGAGACGGACTCGACCTCCGCTCCCATTGCCGGGGTGCTGCATTCGGCGTGCTGCAACCACAGCTCGAGCGCCCCCCCTTGGCGTCATCTCTTCAGCAAAGAATTGTGAGAATCTGATCCACATGCGCAGTGGCATCACTGCCCACATCACGAACTCGCGGGATGAGCCCTCGACATGTGTTTGTGGGACGGCAACTCGTGCCACCACGGTGTAACGCCCACATGCGGCTATAGCTCCGACGTGTCGAGGCACAACTTAGAGGCATAACCGCATAGTGGTTTTGTCGCAAGAAGGGTCATCTTCACAACATCCCATGTAATGAACAAGAAAGGGATAAATAGAGTTGGCTTACACTCGCCACGTCACACAATATTCAAATAAGTCATACAAGATCAGAGTACAATCATAGTCCGACTATGGACAACCAAATGAAAAAGGAAGATAAACCCCAATTCTAGATCCCCGATCATCCCAATTGGGCTCCACTACTGATCGTCAGGAAACAACACATAGTAACAACCAAGGTCCTCGTAGAACTCCCACTTGAGTTCGGTAGCATCACCTGCACCGGTATCATCGACACCTGCAACTGTTTTGGAAGTATCTGTGAGTCACAGGGACTCAACAATCTCACACCCGCGATATCAAGACTATTTAAGATTATGAGTACGATAAGGTAATGAGGTGTGATAACCCACATGTATAGAGGATCGCAACAGTTTTCAAGGGTAGAGTATTCAACCCGAATTTATTGATTCAACACAAGGGGAGCCAAAGAATATTCTCAAGTACTAGCAGCTGAGTTGTCAATTCAACCACACCTAGAAACTTAATATCTGCAGCAAAGTGTTTAGTACCAAAGTAATATGATAATAGTGGTAACGGTAGCAAAAGTAATATTTTTGGTTTTATAGTAATTGTAAGAGTAGCAACGGAAAAGTAAATAAGCGAAGAACAATATATGAAAAGCTCGTAGGCATTGGATCTGTGATGGAGAATTATGTCGGATGCGATCGATCATGCAACATTTATAACATAGGGTGACACAGAACTAGCTCCAGTTCATCAATGTAATGTAGGCATGTATTCCGAATATAGTCATACGTGCTTATGGAAAAGAACTTGCATGGCACCTTTTTTCCTATCCTCCCGTGGCAGCGGGGTCCTATTGGAAACTAAGGGATATTAAGGCCTCCTTTTAATAGAGTACCAGACCAAAGCATTAACACATAGTGAATGCATGAACTCCTCAAACTACGGTTATCACCGGTAATGGTCCCCATTATTGTCACTTTGGGATTAACGGATCGTAACACATAATAGATGACTATAGACTTGCAAGCACTACAAAAAAGACACATCTGTGACATTTTGGGCCGAACGAAATTTTTTTCTGTCATACATATGACACTTCTATGACGATAATTGTGACAAAACTCGGTATCATCATAGATGTGATGGGCTCCTACTTCTATGACAAAAAATCATGAGAGAAAATGGGCTTTTCGTCCTGGGCGGGCCGGAGAAGCAGTTGCATGACATTCTTTGGGCCGTCCATGACTGAAAAAACCCTGGTAGAAGCAAGGGCGAGGAAAATTTCGGGGAGTTCCCGGTTACGGTGGGAAGTCGGGGGCCGAGCAAAGTGCGTTTCTCTTGTACACGTACGCGCGTGTGTGCGAGGTGTTGGCTCTAACTAAACCCGAGCGAGGCATTGGGCTCTAACTGAACCCGAGCGATTGCACTGCAGGCTACGCGTTACTGAACCCGAGCGATCGATCGATGCCTGTTAACTGAACCCGATCGAGCGATTCCTTCGCTACTGCTGCTAACTTAAGCCGATCGATTGGATGAACAGTCAGCGGTGGCGTTGCATCTGGATGAACAGGACCCCATGGTGTGGAGGGCTGGATGAACAGTAGACGGTGGAGGGGTGCCCGTGTAGGGGTGGTTGAACAGGACCCCGTGGTGTGGAGGGCTGGATAAACAATAGACGGTGGAGGGGTGGTTGAACAATAGCCGATGGAGTAGCGCATGGTGGAGGCTGGACGAACAGGAGCCTGCAGAGGCTGGAGGAGGTCGACGGTAGCCCGTGGAGGCTGGAGGAGGTCGACGGTGGAGATGAACAGTATCCCGTGGAGTCCCGTTTTGCGGTACGCCACACCCCTCCCGATGAACAGGACCCCCGTTTCGACCGTAGGAGGTCCGTGTCGTCCGTTTTGCAGTATGCCACACCCCTCCCAATCAACAGGACCCCCGTTTCGACCATAGGAGGTCCGTTTCCTCCGTTTTGCGGTACGCCACACCCCTCCCAATGAACAGGACCCCCGTTTCGACCATAAGAGGTCCGTTTCGTCCGTTCTGCGGTACGCCAGGCCTCATTTCCATCGCCTGTTCCGTCGAAGCCCTCCTGATGAACACGACCACACATTCTGTTCCGACCCAGCCGGTTGGCTCCCACGCGTTTCGTTGCCTCCCGGTGAACGCGACGCATTCCGTTTCCTCCCGATGAACACGACGCATTCCGTTGCCTCCCCATGAACACGACAACGACGTTGTTTCTCTGTTCCGACCCAGCCATGTACACGAGCCCTGGCCGTACGTATGCGCGAGTAGGCGTTTGAGACCCTGCCCGTATGTACACATACGTGGCCGTATTTTCTTTCTTGCACCCTGGCCACTGTACGTACGTGTACATGCTACGTGCGCGCCTCTACTACGACACATGTGTGCCTCTACATCGACCAGTATGTACGTACACATTCGCGACCAGAATGACAACACTACGTACGCTTCGACCAGGTGGGTCCCAGCAGTCAGGGGGGCGAATTGTTTTGTTTTTTTTTTTGCCCGGACGCACTTCCTTGCATGCAAAGGTGTAGCTGCTGGGTCCCAGCAGTCAGGGGGGCGAATCTTTTTTTTGCCCGGACGCACTTCCTTGCGTGCGAAGGTGTAGCTGGTGGGTTCCAGCAGTCGGGGGGCGAATTGTTTTTTTTCGAACACACTTCCTTGCGTGCGAAGATGTAGCTGGTGGGTCCCAGCAGTCAGGGGGTGAATCTTTTTTTTGAACGCACTTCCTTGCGTGCGAAGATGTAGCTCGTGGGTCCCAGTAGTTAGGGGGCGAATAATGTTTTCGCGAAATACGATGGCCCGTCCGGTGGGTCCCCGCTGTCATGTGGAGGAATAATTATTTTGCGCGTAATAAAGAGGAACTTCCTTGTGGCTACCGTGGACCCAGCTGTCAGCCTCTCCACGTACAGTCCATGTCCGATGGAAGTCGTTCCTTGACCATGTTGACCACGCCGCGCCGAGAACACCAGGGCGGTGGACGAGGGCGAGGCCTAGGAAGGGGATGATGCGGAGCCAGGGAAGACGCGATAGTGGACGCACATGCGGAGAGGAGTATGAGGGTTGACTGGTTCGGCTGCACTGTCGTCGCCACAGAATAACAGGGGGTGTGGGTGAGTGGAGGGATGGCCTGGCCAGCGGTAGGAGTAGTAGGGGGCGGTGAGGCCTCCGCGGCAGCATAACCGGCCACGGGAGCCAGGAGCAGGCATCACAACCGGCGCTGCTTTGGGCGGCTGGAGCAAGAAGACCAGAGGTTGAAGAAACATGACGTCCGTTGAATGGACATCGTACGGTCACTGCAGCTAGAATCGTTTATATTGACTAAGTTGACAAAGCCCTTGGTACGTCAACTTAGTAGGCCCACAGGTCAGCTTCCGAAATGGTGCACCCCAGATGTCAGGGGGAGGAATCAATTTTTGGGCGGGTTAAGCTAGAATATCCGAGATTGAAGAAGAAGCACGGCATCCATTGGATGGACATCCAATGGCCACTGCTGCTAGAACTGTGTGTTGACTATAAGTTGACAAAGCCTTGCATATGCGCCAACTCTGTTTTTTTAGGGGACGCGTCAACTTAGTAAGGCCAGAAGTTTGTGGCAGAGAACTTATAGCCCATTTGAGATTTGTAAGAATGTGTAGCCCATTTTTACTACAGCCCATTTACAGTTTGTTAAAAGTACAGCCCATTTCAACCAACCGTTCAAAACAGAATTCAATAAAATTTCCCACATTTTGATGGGATCCGAAATATTTTTATCCAGTCAGATAAATAAAATTTCAATATAAATTTATATTACATAAAAATCCAACGAAACATTGCGCTCGTAGCAATTAATGAAATTAAAATTTTTAATATCCAAAAATAATATTTTATAAAGTAATCACGTGTTTGGTGCATTTTTTATAGTTACTGCCCAGTTTTTATAATTACATCGCATTTATTATTTATTTAAGCCCGTTTTCTTGTTAAGACTAATGCATACCTCCTAGGAAAGATTTGCAGCCCAGCGGGGTGGAGAATAACAGCTTGACCTTGCCTGGGTATTCCTTAAAAAAGTATAGCTGGGCTAGCCATTTTCAGCCTGAAAAAAATTAATATCTAGGCTAGATATCTGGCCTGGGCTAGACAAGCCACAGCCCGCCCAGTTAATACCTTCAGCGATGTTTTCGTTGTTGTTCAGAGGAGAAAAATTAATATCTGGGCTAAACATCGAAAAACTCTGCAGTGCTCACACCTCAAAAACAAAAATACTGCTCGAGCTGCTTGGTCCCAGCTATTGGCCGCTTCTTGTGCAATTCTCTCGTTTATTGACCACTACATAGGTTGGCAATGGTGTGGGTCCGTGATGTCAGGAAACCAAGAGGAAGCAAAATAAATTATAGTTATATATATAATAAGGACGCACTTGCGTATGAGAGGCTATGTACCTGGTGGGTCCCCATTGTCATCCTCTCCAAGTAAAGTCATCTCCTCGCCCGCGCGTGCTTTCCGCCTTAAACAGTCAACGCCGCCTGCCCCGCTTCCCGGTGCAGGCAATTGCTCCGCCTTCAAATGATATAAGTGTCGTCCGTCCATCCATCTGCCGCCCACATAAATGATACGCAGTTGCTGAGGCGGCTACTCCGGCGCCACACATCAGTCCCTCCGCCCGCCCACCATTGCTATATAAACTGTTGCGCCGGCCATAGCTGCAGTCATCCGCATTCGTTCCCTTTCTCTTGTCCACACCACTACTGCCCACCATAGCTTCCTCGCGCTCCAGCGCTCTTCGGGACGGGCAGACAACGGATCACAAGGAGATGGCAGCCATTGCTTCCGACCAACTGGTCGACAGGCAGCCGGACGACGACGACGTCCCAATGGAGAACATGGTAGTCAACGATCCGGCGCCAACCCCCTCCTCCGCGCCATCCTGGCCGGTGCATTGCACCATGACCATCGGCGAGGCTCGTGCCCAATATATGGACAGGGTGAGGCAGATGCGTTAGGAGCAGTTTCGGGAGGCGCAGGCCGACGCCGCCTACAACCACCATCTCCTCCAAGAGCACCTACAGGCGGAGGAGCAGATCGCCATGGAGCGGGCGAAGCAGGAGGCGCTGCTCCACTCGTACCGCTCCACCCGCAAGGGCCGCCTCGAGCGCTGGTGGTACCGCATGCAGGTGGCAGAGGCTGCGGCCGCCTACAAAGAGGCTAGTAAACAGGGCGATGAAGCGGGCGAGGCGCTGTTTGGCGAGACCGAGGACGAGGCAGAGGACAATTCCGGCTCCGACGAGTCCCCACGGCGCCAACAACGAGGCAGAGGACACCGCCGACTCCGCCGAGGCCCCGCCCCGCCAACAACAAGGCAGAGGACATCGCCGGCTCAACCGAGGCCCCACCCTGCCGGCAACGAGACAGAGGACATCACCAGCTCCGTCGAGGCCTCGCCCCGCTGCCAACGAGGCCGCGCCACACAGAAAACGAGGAAGAGTAGAACACGGTAGGTCGCCGCCACTCGGGTCCAAGTAAGACCACTGCTGCTACCCTCCGGTTGAAGCCAAGCTAGGCGGGTTGACCATTGATGGCCGGTTAGCTTCTTGGCGGCGACGTGGAGTCGGAGAGCTGCGCCAGAGAAGAACACTGCTTCTACTTAACTGCTGGTGCAGTTGGCTGACTGACACGTGGGCCCAACAGGCCACATGTCAGTTACGCAACTGCACCTGCAGTTAAGTCACTAAAGCTTCTGTTCGGCTCAGCGGGACACAGGTGGGTAGCTTCAGTTAATTAATTATACCTCTAGCGCACCCCTTTTTAGTTGAAGAATGTATGAAATGTAATGAAATCCAGCATGTTTATATGAAATCTGACCATGTATGAATGAATTTATTTTGATTAGTTCGAATTCATGTGTCACTCGCATTGGATGAACATGCAAAACAATACGTACTAGCATTATTCCCAGGGTGATCACCTCGTTTGCAGCAGTTTCACATGTACTCCCTCCGGTCCTTTCTAGTCTGCATACAAGTTTTGTGTGCAGTCAAAGTATCTCTACTTTGACCAATCTTTTACAAAAAAGTATGCACTTTCACAATGTGCGAAGTAAAAAGGAACAAAAGGAGTACAAAGAGTTTGAGTAGCTTTTTAGCATTTCTGTACATTGCAATCAAACACACAGGCCTGGCAATTCATAGAGAACATTCAAAACAATCGATAATTATGCATATCAGTGACTCACATGTCAGAGGCAATATTTACTTCACAAGTAAAGAATAAAGAAAAAATTGATCGATGATGCTAACAGCAAAGGGCGTCCCATTCGAAAATATCAAATGCATGTCTTGCTAAAATCAATGAGGAAAATTTGACAAGGTTGTCCCATTCCAAAATATCAAATGCCTACGATTGTGGAATGGGAAGGGTTTGCCATTAGTTCGGACATTGACATGGCAGCTCGTGCTAAATAAACCAGCTGTTCTTTTTGTGCAGTTCCACCAAAATCAACCAAATTCGCGCGTAGCTTGTATGATTTCGCCCTTATATGTTGCAACGCATTGAACTTATCGGCACCTCCTTTCTTATGGTGGAAATGAATGATTCGATGTGGTGCAGTTCCCATTGAAATCAAGATGAGCCCCCATGTTTGCACAAATACAAAAAAGTGATTAGTATAAAGCAAACTGTACTATGAATTGACAGTTTCAACAGGCACATACATGGTCCATGTAGAGCACAGTTTTAGAAAAATGGAACTCACCAGAAAGAATCCTAGAACAACATTGTACTCGCGCATCACAGCAAAAAAATAGAGATTTTTCAGTCCTTCTGAGCTGAAGTTAGTTTGGTCTTGTGGGGAGTAATGTAACCATCCTTCAACTGCTCCTTCTGATGAGAATATAGACGGGGCTTCTTCATCCTGGCATAATCGGATCTAGTCACTTCACGTACTCCATATTCTTCTTCAGATGAAGATGATCCTGTTGTGCAAAGACAAGAGGACTACTAAATGCTAGCATCCCTGTTTGCTCGAAAAAAGGAAAGGAAATATTTAAAACAGCATAGTTGAAGCACTTCTCAAGGACAATACCACTTTTTCATGACAGTATCTAAATAGTAGCACAACACCAATAGAGATGAAAAAGCTCAATCATATGGATGAAATCATTGGGCGAGTACCAACCTTTGTCTGGAGGCTTATTGTGTAGAGCATACAGATGAAGCACTTCTCCGGAACCATCTATTGCTATGGTGGTGGCCATGCTTACTATATACTCTTCGATTAGTTTAATGTTTCCAACATCTTCTTGTGCAGTTCCTCTAAAACATATGGTATCTTCAAAGAAGATCCCTGTTTGCACAAGTAGAGATAATTACATATTACATTAAGAGTGGCATCAAATCAGTGGCAAAACAATTGCTCGTTCCAGCCATAGCAATTAATTAAGATGCAAAACTATATTAATTTTTGTTTTTCTTCCGCTTGTTCTTCCCCTTCATCACTTGGTTCAATAATAGACAAGCTTCGCCTTCAATGAAAGATTTGGCATGTCAATTAGGGAGCACAAGTATAGTACTAAACTTAATTTTCTGATGAAAGTGGCAAAATACAGGCCAGCAGTTGTGAAATATCCTTATCTTACCTCAATGGGATATTACGGTGCACATACAGATTGGAAGTCTTGTCTCCATTTGTGCAGTTCACTAAAATCAAGCAACATTATCGTACAAGTAGCACAACATATGAAAGCACACTCCAGAATCATGTGAAAGAAGGCTAGTGCTGAACTCTCATGATGCGGAATTCAAACAACTCACAAGAAGAAGATCTTAACCAAATTTTCCTTAACGGATAGGAAGTAAGATCTCCTCTTGTGCAGTTCCACAAAGATCAAGCAATCAAGCAACGTTGTCGGTCTGACATTTTGGTTGAACTGCACAAAACACTCTTAAAACAAAAGTGTTTTGTGCAGTGCAACAAAAGGTCACAATGGCAACGAGGTGAAGTAAATAACCCTGTTTACACAGAGGTGCAAAGGAAACAATTAGTGGTCAATAACGGTGGAGACACAGAAGCCAACAAAAAGAAGCATCTACCTTATATAAATGGGAAAGAAAGCAAGACAGTAAGATTTCTCAAACGGTGGCATTGATTAATGTTAACATAGAGATTATATTAACAATAAAATTCGTTAAACATGTAATTTGCTTTTAATTGTGGCATTGCATCAATTTTCCAGCGGCATTATTAGAGGGTGTTTGTTTATAGGGACATTTTGGTGTAGGGACTAAAAAAACTCCGTGTCAGTCCCATCTAAACAAAACAAGAGGGACTTTTAGGGACTAAAAGTGGGCATTTGGGACTAAAGAAAGAAGACCCCGAGGGAGTCTTTTTGGGACTTTTTCCAACAGTTGCCCCTGCCACGCATCGCACTTTGTCTCTATTAGTTCATTACTAGGGGTAACATGGTCTTTTAGCATGTCATTTAATAACCTCTAGTCCATGTTTAGTCCCTGGAACCAAGAAGGTAGGGACTAGGGAGTTTTTAACCAAACAGGGCCTTAGATTAACAACAACTAATGAGTTGCATGGGACAGTGGACGCACCAGCACCATGTGCTTCTACCGATGTACTGTGGTCATGCATAGTCTGCTACAACAAAGAACAAACAACCAAGGAGCATATTTGTGTTGGTCCCAGTTTTGTTATCTTTAGACACCTTTCCCTATGTGAGCGCAGCAAATCTAGTCCTGCTCAAACTCTACAGCCTTGTCCCTTCCTTTCCTTTTTGAACTAGTACTTTCGCCCCTTCCTTTCCTCTTTGAACCACGTCCTAGATTTATGTGATACAACTTTCCCCACTACTTTCCCCCATTCCTTTCCTCTTTGAACCACGTCCTAGATTCATGCTATACAACTTTCCCCCTTCATTTCCTCTTTGATCCACATCCTAGATTCATGCTATATACAACTTTTCCCACTACTTTCCGCCACTCCTTTCCTCTTTGAACCACATCCTAGATTCATGGTATACATGCAGCTAGAGCAATGCATGTGGAGTAAGTAAATTATACCTTAAGGTTCTTGGGGCGTGGTTCGGTGGGCGACGGGACGGTGGCGAAGAAGGAGGGGTCGGAGGCCCTCTCGCGCCACCGCTGGGTGGAAAGTAAACAGCTACGTCGGTAGTCCCTCGCCGACAGCGACAGTGTTAAGCCTCCGTCCCTTCTCGGTGGACGGATCCTGCCAGCTCTTTCAGTAGCAGTGAGGGGAGAGAGAGGCCAACGAAGTCTTGTTTAGATCTGGAGAGGGCGAGAGAGTATGAAGAGAGCAACTACAAGCATTAAGGCTCCAGCGGGAGAGGGGGACAGAGTGTGAAGAGAGCAACTACAAGCGCTGAGGCTCCAGCGTGTATATATATACTGGAGAGAGAGTGTGAAGTGTGCAAACCCTAGAAAACATTTTGACCAGTCAAAGAATCCTCCTGGCACAAATTATGCTCAAGTGTAGTTATCGAACCCGAGACCTCAAGTTTGATGAGCGAACAGGCTAACCAGCTACACAACCCTCCCGTTATGTTCAACGAGAGGGAAATAACCTTTTATACATTCTTGCATTCGTGTGACAAGCATGTCGTGTTTTTTTCTGTGTGTGCCAGTCATTGGGATTTCAATCATAATCGTGTCATGTGGCTTTGGTGGTAAGACTATCCACAGTGGTGCAAAAATAATGCAGCCTTAGTCACCTTACCTCTTTCCACATAGTACGTTGGGTTCCACCAGTCAGAGGGTGAAACAAACAAATTAATAAGAAAAATTAAAAGTGCCAGCGGTGTTTCTTACCTCACACATCTCGCTACTGCTCGGGAACAGTGTCCAATTGATCCCTCTGTTCGCTCACGTACTATTTTAAGTGAATCCTTATTATAACATGCACAAAAATTTTGGGCACTTGTATTCGACTTAAGTCAGTGTGCCACCGTACCTCGTATACTTACTACTCCCTCCGTCTAGGTGTAATAAGTCACACTAGAACGTGCAACGGGACCAAGGTGCGTGCGTGTGCGCGTCAGTGTGTGTGTGTGTGTGTGTGTGTGTGTTTAACAGCATGTGTGTGTCAGAGAGAGCGATAGATCGACCTACCCCTACAAAGAGATGTTGTGTAGTGTACTATTTTAGCCGCGAGAGTCGGTGCATCCTCTCGTTTCCGGGCGTGTCCGGTAGGGACATGCGGATAGCTGCCACGCCCGCTCCTGACTAGCCTGGCCCACCCAAAGCCCCTTCATAGCCCGCGCTTCCTGCCCGAAACGGTCAGCGCCGCTCCAAAGAATCGGTGCCGCATTCATGCCCGGGCAGAGCAGACGCGACCTCTAACTGGCGCAAGAGTGATGGTTGCTTCGTCCGTCCAACATACTGCTGGGTCTATGTGATTTGACGGCTCATTGGTCTTTATTACTGAGGTGGTAGGACTGCTGGATGTCCCATGCTTTTGGCGAAAGGAGGTACTACTACTAGATTACAATTTTCTCCATTCTTACAGCGGAGGCATGCAAGAGCAGTGAAAACACGCAGGCTCAGTGATTACATGGCCCACCTCACACTATCACCGTGCGACACCTAAATCTTTACATAGTACTCCCTCCGTTCCTAAATACTACTAGATGAGTCCCCGCGCGTTGCTGTGGAACAGCGGTATATCTATCTGTGCAAAATAATCGATTTCATAGAACTAAAAAAACTCTATAACTGCATGACAAATGTGGTATCCAAACTAAATAAACTCCCATCATCATTTTGATCATGCCACGTAAGCAAAAAAGATCAGCCAACTCCTACTACATAATGGGATTATATTTTTCTTTTTGACATGTTAATGGGACTTAAAAGCTCACTTACATGCATGCTACCGGTGCATGCTTGCATGCGGACATATTGATGTGATTTAAAACCCACTCACATGCATGTTCCACGGTATTTCTGCATGCTTGAATGTGGCTTAGTGCGGAGCCTCTCAACGTCTAGATTAGACGGCTATTATGGATTGATTTACTTCATCTAACAGCTACATCAATTTTGATGATGTGGCTCAAGGAGAGGATAGAGAATTCCTAGTAGTGGGGGCTAGCTATTACTAGTAGATAAGTCTTTGTAGAGATTCCACTACATACGGAACAAAATGAATGAATCTACACTTAATATGCATCTATATACATCCGCATGTGGTTCATGGTGAAATCTCTACAAAGACTTATATTTAGGAACGGGGGAGACGGCGTACTAAGCAAGCTTCTCCTCGTTCTGCGAGTTGACGGGACACATCAAAAGTACTCCAGTGTATAGAGCCTTGCCTCTAAGGTAGGCCCCACATGGTTTGCCTCTTTTTTTAACATAACACGTCAAGTCGCAATTTGTTTGTTCACCCGTGGTAGACGATCCTCCGTCCACCAAGTGGACAACCAGTACACGTGCAAAATTACCACGTGGGCTGCCTTTTTCATACAGAAATAAGCTCCACCGTGTACCCGCGTGGGTGTGGTTGGGAAAGAGACGGGAGTACGTGCGCCGTGCATGCACCTCTTCTCTTCGTGCATGTCCCCCACCTACGTGGGTGTGTGTGAGAGATACAAACCGCGTTCGTGAGTGTTTTTTGTTTTGGGGTGGGGTGGGGTGGGGGGTTGATTTCGTGAATTATTTGTGGGAATATGTGTCGATGACATCTCAAACAAAATTTTGCATGCAACGTGTGTGAAATGGAGGCCTATCCATATCATACATAGAGGGTCGGGCAATCCACGAGAAGAGAGGGAGGGGTCATAGCTATCGATAGAGTCGAAGAGAGGATCAAGTGGGTGGGTGCGAGATCGATGAAGAGAGCCATCAAAATTGTGTGTGTGTGCAAGTCAAAGATATACGGCGACTGGCCTACCAGAACGTTAGAGGGCACATGTCAAGTTTGTGTGTGGCAGGGAGACATGACTAGAGCGCTCGATGTATCGGTGTGTGGGGGGGGAGGGCGGTGGGGGAGGGGTAGGCAGAGGCCTAACTATAGAGGTAGAACGACTCGTATATGTGTTGAGAAGGAGAGACCCAGCTATGTCTTGAGGGAGATCGGTCGACATCCATACATAACGGAAGGACGGGAAATATGATGGGACAGAGAGAGAGGAGAGAGAGAGGGAGGGAGAGGGGTAGAGTGATGAATGGGTGATGGAGTTGCTTCTCGAAGATGGTGGGAGAGGCCTACTAGAAAACTGAGGGTGGAACTGCAATGTTATCAATAAGAGTGGGGATGTGTTTCTGTGTGTGCCTGTGCGTGATAGATCTGTCGGCACGCATCCATGGATTATGAAGGGGAACCTTGTGTTTGGTAAGCAAACCTAACTAGATTGGTAGATCAATTGTTGTTTGTCGGAGGAAGGGAGAGACACAACTAATGAGGTAGATCGATTGACGTGTGGGTAAAAACGAGTTATAAGGACCTAGCTAGCTATATGTATAGCAAGAGATCGGTCGGTGTACATCCATTTGTTAGAGGCAAATAAGGCCCAGCGAGACGGATAGACAGAGAGAATGGAGCTAGGAGGTGGTGCGAGAGGCCCAGCTACTAGCTAGATAGGGGGAGGAGTGTGTGGTTGTGAGATCGATGAAAAGAGGGGCGAGAGTTTACACGTGTGTCTGACCGTATGAGAGACATGAGGCAAGGACACATAAAGGAGGAGATTGAAGGTGTGTGTGTATGTTGTAGGCAGGCATCGCTGGAGAGGTTTATCGATCGGTGTGTGTCGGAAAGGAGTTCTAGAGACTCTGGGAGAATGACCTAAAGAAAAAAAATGAATGTGCCCGGTGGATAGAATGCCGGGGGAGGGGGAGGGGGAGGTGGGCGTGTGCATGCACGAGAGAAAGTTAGTGGTAGCTACAAAGATTAGAGGATTGTGTGGGTGTAAGAGACTAACAAAGATCATAATTTGATATGAAAGCGTATTCATATATTTGAATAGGAGATCATAGTGTTTTAAACATTGCATGCATGAATATAGCGGTGATACACGTGCTGTGCACATGTTATACCATAATGTGATAATGCATGGCGTTTGCAACTCACAGCTAAATGCCGAACAATCTAAACCATACTATACATCAAACAATCTCACATTTTATTCGAATTTGTGATAATGTGTGGTGTTTGCAGCTTACAACTAAATATCAAACAATCTAAACAATACTATATATCGAACATTCTCACATTTTATTTGAATTTGTGGTAATGTGTGGTGTTTGCAACTCACATCTAAATACTTGTAGGCGTAGGAGGCGGGGCACCATACATAATGTGATAAACACATTATACATATGAGACATGGTTTAGATTATGAATCTCTAGCTAGAGCTAGAAATGTAATGTGATTTGAAATCAAAATGAAGTGGATTCAAAAAATCTAGTTCAAGTTCATATAGTACACATAGTTCATATGTAACTCGAGACTAATCATGTGGTGTGATGTGAAGATAATACACAAACGATGGTTTAACTTGACAATAATGATGATTGTATATCTTATTAAAACAGAGAAACGAATTCAAATGCCTTGACTTCACAACAATCATTACTGTAGATCTTATTCAAATAGAGAAACAAATTCAAATTTAGTTCATATTGAAGCGGTAGTATATATGTTTGGAATACACTAATACGTTCATTTGAGTAGTAGGTTGCATGCATTATACACGTAGCGAAATATTTTAATTGAACATAACATGAATTCAAAGTTTTGAATCACATTTGTAGTGCGCATTGATTTGGTACAGTACACGTTAGGCTTGTCCGGAAATTTCAACCCGTGCCTTGTTAGCCCGAAATATTTAAGATATATCTTTGTCTCGTTGTGCTCCGACAACTCCCTCCATCTCAACCTGTGCCTTGCTATTCCGAAATTACAACGCGCATGAAAACTCCCACCTCCTGTGAAATCCCGACACGTGAAATGCCTGTGGTACCCCTGAACCGAAAGAACCGCCTCAAATCGGTGGGGGTACTTTCGTAACTTACCCCACATTTTGGACAAGCGCGTCTCTAAGCCATGGTTCCCCATTGTCATCCCATCCGCCCATCCATTCGTACACCGAGGCCGCGAAAACCCGCGACGAAACCCCACACCCTGCTCCGTCCGCCACCCAGCCGGAGCCTCTTCCCTGACGATGTCGTCCACAGCAACACCTCGACGTCCCTCATCCACCGTACCAGATGAGGATCCGTCGTCGATCTCATCTTCCCGCCGGTTCAGCCATCCTGTCCTCCACCTCCAAGGAGCTGCCCCGACGTTCTCCTCGTCTTTCGCGCCACCTCCATTCCCATAACGCCGTCTTCACCTGCACCACCAGAAGAGCATCATCATCACCGTTTCCTCGGATGAAGCTGCGGCCTAATCGGCGCCACCAAAGAGGTTGTAGACTAATCGCCGCATTTTCTTCTTGATTCGATCTCACGGTGCTGCCGGCGCTCGGTCCCGAGCCGACACGACGCGGCTCCTTCCACGGCGGCGTCACCGGCCACTTCCTCCACGGCGTCGCTCCCTCGGCGGCGACGTCCACATCAGTAGGAGGTGCTGCTCCTTTAGCTCTCGCTCGCGCTGCTGCTCTGCTCTTGCTCTCGGTCCCCTGCTTGGTCTGCTCTTGCTCGCGTTGCTGCTCTCGCTCTTGCTCTTGCATGCGATGCCGCTTCGATTTAGCTACACTTCAGTCGACTGAATCGACTTTTGGGTCAGTCGATTTTCAGGGGGCGGGGGGGGGGGGGGGGGGGGGGGGGGGGGTGGGGGGGGGGGGGGGGGGGGGGGTCTCGCCGGGGTGAAGGAAGAACCAGCCGCAGCGGGGAGGGGGGCTTGGCAGAGAGGTACCCCACTATCTGTAACATCCCAAATTTTCAATTTGGAATGTATACACTAGATCATCATGCATATCATATTTTCTTGCATTTTGGTTGATCCTAGAAATTTCACGCAACTCAAGGACCTTCGGAGAGAGTTGGAGATTTCGTTATTTTCATATTTGAGAGTCTTCTCGAATTTGAAAAGAGGATCATTTGATTTATTTATTTCATCTTCAATTATTTTTCCGATATCAAAAATATAGGAGAGGGAATAATATGACTTTCCCAAAATTTAGGAAAAATGAAGATTTAATAAATAGATCAAATTTTGGTTTTGCCGGAGTTTTATTTGCATTTTATTTGGATAGGGAAAAATGCGCGTTTTCAAAAATTGCATATTAGGTCCGGAGTAAAGTTCATTTTGTTCGGCTCATTTTTAGGAGTCGGGGAAAATTTACTTTAGAATTTTTGGAGCTCGTTTAGGTTTTCTTTTCTGTGTTTTTCTGCGCGCTGAACCGTTTTAAAAAAAAACTTACCGCGGGCCAGCCACCGCCTCCCCAGCCCCTGCGCGCGCGTGCGCTAGGCGCCAGCCAGGCGCAGGCAGGCCGCCGCCTCGCCTCTTGCTCTTAACCGAATCCTAGTAGGATTCTTAGCCCCCTTTCCTTTGTTTCGTTTTCTTAATCCTACTCTATTTCTTGTCCCCTACCCCAAGAAACCCCCTCCCCTCCCCAATATAAATACCCCAACACCCCCCCTCTAAACCCATCAAATCAAACCCCAAGCCCTCCACCGCACCCCACCCCGCGCCCTACACGCCGCCGCCGGAGCCCCTCGCCGGAGACCTCGCCGGAGGTTGCCCCACGTCTCTTTTCCTCGGATCGTTTTCTTCTAATCCTTCCGATTCTTTTCTTCTGTTCTGGTTCGTTTTCTAGATCGGTTTTTCGTTTCGGTTTTCTTCTCCGAAACCCTAGATCGGATTCGTTTTCTTTTCCGATTTAGTTGCCTTTGGACTGTTCGCCGGACCGTTCGTCCTAACGAACGTGATCACCGGATTCTTCTAGGTTAATGAACGTCCGTTCGTTTAACCATTCTTCTTTTTCTTCTCGTCGGATTTATCCGCGATCGCGATCCCAGATCCGATCTTCGTTCTAGTCTTTCTTCCCGCTCGTTTATCGGAATCAGGTGATTCAAGCGCCTGGAGTTTCGTTTCGAAACCGCCGTTCCGTCTAATCAACTTGAACAAATTTTTTCTATGGTAAAATTTGACCTAGTTTTCAACTTGCTAGAACCAAGTTGTTTTCGTCCGCTGTTTGTTTTTTTCCGTTTCTTGGTTCGGTTCGTTCTTTCTTAGCAACCGGAGTTCTTAAGTTGAACTATCTGGTTCGTTCTTTTGCTCGAGTTTTACCTGTGCATTAGATGAGTACTTATTGTATGCTTGTTGTTTGTCTGCGATAGATCACCCAGATTGCGCCGCTTGTTACTTCGAAACCCTAGGACTCGCGGATCATCAGCAAGGCAAGTAACACTTTGATCATACCTTTTCTACAACCCATGTTTTATTGCATTAGATCAATCCTCTCACATTGCATGATTAGGATCTAATTAAATTGTGGGATGGGAAGTAGATGAGGTAGTACCTATTACCTGTATTATTATGAAACCCTTGGGAGTTACTTCTACGTTTGCTTATTATGCCATGCTATGCTAGTAGACGTGGATTGGGTGAGTGATATCCATGACAGATGTGAGTTGAAAATTTTAATGGTTTATCTAAGGTGGCAACTTAAACACACATCTGGGTGGATTGAGGCACCTGATGTCTATCAGGACTTGCCTGTTTTTTTTTGGACCGCCACCCAGGCTCAAAGGGATCATAAGATCTTTCATGCTAGAAACTTCCGTGTGCAGCCACAAGCCATTATGGGCTCTGGCATAGTGGACTAAGTCGTGCGAACTCTTACGGGTAGACTAGCAGATGTAGGGGAAAGTAGGTGTACCGGTCTACCCACACGTAAGGTGTTAGCGCTTCTGAAAAACTATGTCTCGGTCATCCGTTTCTCAAACACCGTGTAGTGCGAGAAACCAAACGGAGGCGATCGAGTCTTGTGGGGAAAAGTGCGCAAACCTCTGCAGAGTGTACAAACTAATCATGATTAGCCGTGTCCCCTGTTATGGACAACTTGAGTATCTAGTACTTGAATATCCTGTGAATCTCAACATGTTACTTCTAATTAATGTTGTTGGGTTTTAATTACTTTTAATTGGGATTGAGAATGCTGTCAACCATTCTCGATGTTTCACAACCACCATGATAGTTAAATAAATTTATTCCTTTGCAGTAGGGAAAAATTGGCTTTACGCAAAACTGTAACCATAGAGCTTTCCACCAGCCATATATGCATATAGTATAGCTGTTCATTCCATTACTCTCTATGTGTTACTTTGCCAGCATATTCCATGTGCTGACCCATTTTCGGGCTGCAACGTTAATGTTGCAGACTTTTCAGACGACGATTGAGGTGCTTTTAGGTCGTGGTTCTATACTCAGTGATGCCGCTGGAGTTGATGGACCCATTTATCTTCCAAGTCTTCCACTATTATCGACACTAGATGGCCTTAAGCCATTTTTATTGTAATAAGTTCTCTTTGAGACAACGATGTAATAAGTGTGTGATTGCCACTCTGCTATAAATCCTTCACTGTACTGTGTGGTGTCAGCATTACTGAACCAGGGATGACACCGGAGCACAGTATGCTTGATCCATTCGGGTCGGGTCGCCACAGAGATGGTATCAGAGCACACGCTGACTGTAGGACACGACCACTAAGTTAAAGCCATAGGTCACCATTCTCTTCTCATTTTCTAAACTCCTCATCTTTTCTACTCCTTTAGGATGACGAACGTGAAGATTAAGTACGCTCAACCGGATGAAGGCACACCTTTTGGATTTCACCTGAAGAAAGTCACCAAGTACCTGAACATTGGATTACCAAGCTTCACGGGAACCTTCAACGCCACTCTGCCTAAAGAGGAGCGCTGGAAGATTCAAGCTCATGTTCCGGGAAGGACATTCGCACCAATCACAAAGCCCATAGATAGCGTTTTCAATGCACCAACCTGGAGTCTTGGAAGGAGCATGGCAGCTCATATCACCATAGGACGCATTGGAGAAGTTTATCAAGAAGACCTCAAGGACACAATCTACCAGATTTGCGGACGCCGAGATGAACAATGGGAGTTAGTCAGCACCAAGAAGGATAGATCTATTGCATCATTCATCCAGGAGTTAAACCAGCACATTCGACGCCACGAGAACTAGATGTGCAATGATATGAAAGAGTTGAAGAATGCGAAGGCAAGGATCATCGAGCTAGAAGGAGAACTGAAGTCTACACGCAAGGACTACATGGACGAGATCGTAGCTCTAGCAAGACACAATGGCGATCTTAAGCAGGAGATTGAAGAACTCAAGAGGAAGTTAGCATCCAGGAAGGAAGACAAGTACGTCGCATGTCCGGACAACTACATCATCATCGAAGACACCGATTCGGATCCAAGTGAACCCGACTTTGAAGACGAAGCTGGAGCAGATATCATGGAGTCTTCCACCGATTCAAATTTCTAGATGACCACCAGATAGTAGTAGTATTCCCCCATGTAAACACAATAGTTCGAGAACTTTTGCGATAGTTAGACCGTTTGTAAGCCCTTGTTTGATTGAATGAAGTGATTTTGTGTGCATTTGCTCATGTGCATTGGGGTAGTGTTTTCTCTTTAGACCACACTCTATTCTCAATTCTCGTCTTTTCTAAAACCCTTAGATGCCTCTGAGACGTGATCCCAGTTACTATTAAGGATTGGTAACTATGTTTTTCCCTCAGACCTAATAGTATTGGAATCTCAAGAACTGGATGCGATATTAGGCATGGATTGGTTATCAAAGTATAAAGGGAATATTGAGTGTGCTAGTAAGTCAATTTTGCTTACCACACCAGAAGGGAGAAGGATCAAGTATGTATCCCGGCATGTGCCAAACAGGACACAAGTAAAGTGCCTAACAGGAGTTGTGCAAGAAGAAGTACCAGTGGTAAAGGATTTTCCTGATGTATTTCCTGAGGAATTACCAGGCATGCCACCGAATAGATACATAGAGTTCTTAATTGAGCTATTGCCAGGTACAGGCCCAATATCGAAGCGACCATACCGGATGCCAGCAAAGGATTTGGTGGAAATTAAGAATCAGATTAAGGAGTTATTGGATAAAGGTTACATTCGCCCAAGTTCTTCGCCTTGGGGATCACCCGTACTTCTAGTGGAAAAGACGGATGGAACATTAAGGATGGTTGTAGATTATCGGGGATTGAATGAAGTAACCATCAAGAATAAGTACCCACTGCCAATGATCAACGATCTGTTTGATCGGTTGCAAGGAGCTAAAGTGTTTTCCAAGATCGATTTGCGATCAGGGTACCATCAATTGAAGATTCGGGAGCAGGACATACCTAAGACAGCATTCACCACGAGATATGGACTATATGAGTATACCGTTATGTCATTTGGATTGACTAACGCGCCTGCCTATTTTATGAACCTAATGAACAAGGTGTTTATGGAGTTTTTGGATAAGTTTGTCGTAGTGTTCATTGATGACATCCTGGTTTATTCAAAGAATGAAGAGGAGCATAAGGAACATTTGCGTTTGGTTTTGGAGAAACTAAGGGAACATCAGTTATATGACAAATTTAGCAAATGTGTGTTTTGGTTGAAGGAAGTTGGATTCCTCAGACATGTTATATCCGGAGAAGATATAGCAGTTGACCCCACTAAGGTTGAGACCATAACCGAATGGGAAGCACCAACAATAGTTGGAGAGATCCGGAGTTTTCTTGGACTTGCAGGATACTACCGGAGATTTATTGAGAATTTCTCAAAGATTGCGAAGCCTATGACGGAGTTGTTGAAGAAGGATACTAAGTTCAAATGGACTGAGGAGTGTGAGGCTAGTTTCCAGGAGTTGAAGAAACGCTTGGTTACCTCACCAGTATTGATTTTGCCAGATCAGACCAAGGATTATGAGGTGTATTGCGACGCTTCACGTCGAGGACTTGGAGCAGTGCTTATGCAGGAAGGAAGAGTTGTTTCGTATGCTTCACGGCAACTAAAGCCTCATGGGTTGAATTATGCCACGCATGATTTGGAGTTAGCAGCCGTAGTGCATGCATTGAAAACGTGGAGACATTTCCTCATTGGAAATCATTGTGAGGTGTACACGGATCACAAGAGTTTGAAGTATATTTTCACGCAGAAGGAGTTGAACCTCAGACAAAGGAGATGGTTGGAGCTCATCAAGGATTATGATATGAGATTGCATTACCATCCTGGAAAAGCTAATGTAGTAGCTGACGCATTGAGCCGTAAGAGCCATGTCAATACTCTAATAACGGGGAAAATACCCAAGGAGTTAGCAGAAAACCTTCGTGAGCTATGTTTGGAAATAGTTCCGAGAGGCTATGTAGCAGCATTGGAGATTCAGTCAACATTGATGGATAAGATCAGAGAAGCTCAGAAATCTGACAAGGAGATTGCTGCTATAAAAGAGAAATTGAGCTAAGGAAAAGCAAAGGGATTTCGTGAGGATGAGCACGATACCCTATGGTTTGAGGACCGTGTTTATGTGCCAAATGACCCGGAGATCAGGAAGTTGATTTTGCAAGAGGCACATGATTCACCGTATTCGATTCACCCAGGGAATACCAAGATGTATTTGGATTTGAAGGAAACATTCTGGTGGACCGGAATGAAGAAGGATATTGCAGCATATGTAGCAGTTTGTGACGTATGTCAGAGAATAAAGGCAGAGCATCATAAGCCAGCAGGATTGTTACAACCATTGCCGATACCTGAATGGAAGTGGGAAAATATAGGCATGGATTTTATCACAGGACTACCCAGGATGAAAGCAGGCTATGACTCGATATGGGTAGTAGTTGATCGTTTGACGAAGGTAGCACATTTCATTCCAGTTAAGATCACTTACACCAGTGCTAAGTTGGCGAAGATATACATGACCAGGATCATTTGTTTGCATGGAGTTCCTAGGAGTATCGTATCAGATAACAGTTTCGTCCCATGACAACAGTTACGAAGTTGGAGACCGTCAATTCTTTGGACCAGATTTGATTAAGGAGTCTGAATGGAAAGTTAAGTTGATTCACGATAGGCTCAAGGTAGCCCAATCCAGGCAGAAGAGCTACGCAGATTCTAAACGCAAGGAGACAGTCTACGAAACCGGAGACAGAGTTTATCTCCGAGTATCCCCACTTCGAGGAGTTAAGCGCTTTCGAGTTAAGGGAAAATTAGCACCGCGTTTCATTGGACCATATAAGATCTTGCAACGTATGGGAGAAGTCGCTTATAAGTTGGAATTACCAGAGGGACTGTCAGGAGTTCATGATGTATTCCATGTTTCTCAGCTGAAGAAATGTCACGCCGAGATGGCGGAGGTACCTCTAAGAGATACCGTGCCACTTGAAGCGATACAGTTGAAGGATGACTTAACGTATGAGGAGAAGCCAGTCAAGATTCTCGATTATGCCAGCAGAGTTACCCGTAGCAAGGTTATCAAGTTTTGCAAAGTTCAGTGGAACCACCATTCGGAGGATGAAGCCACCTGGGAGAGAGAAGAAGATTTGCTCAAGGACCACCCTCACCTATTTTCTAGCCAACCCGAATCTCGAGGGCGAGATTCATCTTAAGGGGGGTAGGTTTGTAATATCCCAAATTTTCAATTTGGAATGTATACACTAGATCATCATGCATATCATATTTTCTTGCATTTTGGTTGATCCTAGAAATTTCACGCAACTCAAGGACCTTCGGAGAGAGTTGGAGATTTTGTTATTTTCATATTTAAGAGTCTTCTCGAATTTGAAAAGAGGATCATTTGATTTATTTATTTCATCTTCAATTATTTTTCCGATATCAAAAATATAGGAGAGGGAATAATATGACTTTCCCAAAATTTAGGAAAAATGAAGATTTAATAAATAGATCAAATTTTGGTTTTGCCGGAGTTTTATTTGCATTTTATTTGGATAGGGAAAAATGCGCGTTTTCAAAAATTGCATTTTAGGTCCGGAGTAAAGTTCATTTTGTTCGGCTCATTTTTAGGAGTCGGGGAAAATTTACTTTAGAATTTTTGGAGCTCGTTTAGATTTTCTTTTCTGTGTTTTTCTGCACGCTGAACCGTTTAAAAAAAACTTACCGCAAGCCAGCCGGGCCAAGGCCCAGGCCAGCCAACCGTTTAAAATATGTCCACATGTTTAGAGATAGAGGTGTCGATAAAAATAAAATACGAACATGAGGGCATCATGATCATTCTTAGAACAGCAACTCATACAATTCTTTGTCATATAATCTCTAATGCTAGAGTAATAATTCAACCACAATATCAAGTATGAATCGTAAACCTCATTGAAAACTAACAAACTACAATCTTAGTCATTGAAGCAATTGCAATTTATCATAACATAGGAAAGAGTTAATATATAAGAGCTTTTTAGCAAGTGCACATACTCAAGTATCATATAATCTTTCACAATTGCCGACACTCACGCAATACTTATGGGCATGGAGTTTTAATCGGACACAGAGAAAGATAGGGGCTTATAGTTTTGCCTCCCAATGTTTTACCTCAAGGGTAATGTCAACAGTAATAGTTCATGAAAACTCACACCCAATTAGCCATATATACCAGGATCTTTCCAACATATTGTGCTTGCCAAAGGATAAAGTGTAAAAAGGAAGGGTGAAAATCACCATGACTCTTATGCAATGTAGGAGATAAAAGTAAAAGATAGGCCCTTCACAAAGGGAAGCAGAGGTTGTCATGCGCTTTTATGGTTGGATGCACAAAATCTTAATGCGAAAGAACGTCACTTTATATTGCCCCTTGTGATATGGACCTTTATTATGCAGTCTGTCGCTTTTATTACTTCCATATCACACGATCGTATAAAGCTTATTTCCTCCACACCAATCAATCATACATATTTAGAGAGCAATTTTTTATTGCTTGCACCGATGAAACTTACTTGATGGATCTTACTCAATCCATAGGTAGATATGGTGGACTCTTATGGCAAGACTGGTTTAAGGGTGTTTGGAAGCACAAGTAGTATCTCTACTTGGTGCAATGAATTTGGCTAGCATGAGGGGGAATGGCAAGCTCATCATGTTGGAAGATCCAAGACAATATAATTCATCTGAGATGTAAGAAAACATAACCCATTACGTTGTCTTCCTTGTCCAATGTCAACTCTTTAGCATGTCATATTTTAATGAGTGCTCACAATCATAAAAGATGTCCAAGATAGTATATTTATATGTGAAGACCTCTCTTTCTTTATTACTTCCTATTAATTGCAACGATGACCAAAACTGTGTTTGTCAACCCTCAACAACTTTTATTCGTCATACTCTTTCTATGTGAGCTCATTACTCTCCATGAGATCCATATGTTCTCTTTGTTTCTTTTTATTTCTTTCTCTTTTCTTTTATTAACTTAGGATCATGGCAAAATAATCAAGCCCTTTACTCTACACTAATCTTTATTATATAGCTCACGGACTCGATTACATAGAAGGATAATAAAGAAAAACTCACAACTAGATCATACTAAGAACTTTTATTCTACTAGATCAAGATATTACCAAAAGGATTGAACTAAGAAAAATGGTAAAGATAAGGAGATGGGATACGATACTGGGGCACTCCCCCAAGCTTGGCAATTGCCAAGTGGAGTGCCCATACCTAGGTGATTATGTCTCTCTTTTCGGGGATGGTGATGTGATGTTCTTGGCGATGATGCCCCTCAAGATACGATTCTCCTCCTCAATCTTGTTGACTTGCTGCTTGAGGTCCATTATTTCCTTTCGGAGTTTTCCTGTAACAGCCAAAGCTCCCTGCACCCAAGGGTGCTGCATAGCTGCGGAGAACCAGTGACACTCTTTTTCATATTCTCATAAGAAAGAAATCTAACATTGGAAGGGATAACTGAGTTTGGAATAGCTGAGCTCTGCAGTTCTCCCATTGTGAATCCAGCTTGGAGGCGGGAAGTGGCTTCTTGATCCTCTTCCATGGCATCTATCCTCGTCAAATCAGCCTCCATCTCTTCCTCCGTTGCTGGCCCAAAGGGGTCAACATGATCGTTTGTCGTTGATTTCGGTGCCGGATGAGACACCCGGCTCTCCCCGACGGACTCTTGCGAAGACATCCTACTCTAATCTGTAGCAGCAAGAGCTCAAAACACAAACAGGAGATAATTGCGTGATACGGGAGTCAAAACCTCCGGGAGATTATATAATGAAATTTTACCGACCAAAATACGTATCATGTACGAAAACGGAGTCCGGAGAGCACACGAGGTGCCCATGAGGTAGGGGGCGCGCCCAGCAGGGTAGGGCGCTCCCTCCACCCTCGTGTCCTTTCCGGACTGCTGCTTATTTTTCTATTTTTCTAAATATTCCAAAACGGAGAAATATTGCCTTAAAAACTGTTTTGGAGTCGGTTTGCTTACCGTACCACATACCTATTCCTTTTCGGTGTCTGAAACGTTCCGAAAAGTGTCCCTTATGTATTCCTCCGGGGTTACGGTTTCAATAACATTTGTTTCAACATTTATGGGATTACCTGAGATATAGTGTTTGATTCTTTGACCGTTCACCACCTTCAGATTTGTGCCTTCGAAGTTGTTGATTTTTATGTCACCGGAACGGTAGACCTCCTCGATAACGTAAGGACCTTCCCATTTAGAGAGAAGTTTTCCTGCAAAAAATCTTAAATGAGAGTTGTATAGCAATACATAATCACCTACATTTAAACTCACGCTTTTGTATCCTTTTGTCATGCCATCTTTTAACTTTTTCTTTAAACAACTTGGCATTTTCGTAGGGTTGGGTTCTCCATTCATCAAGTGAGCTAATATCAAATAACCTCTTCTCACCGGCAAGTTTAAAATCATAATTAAGTTCTTTAATAGCCCAACAAGTCTTGTGTTCTAGTTCGAGAGGTAAGTGACATGCTTTTCCATAGACCATTTTATACGGAGACATACCCATAGGATTTTTATATGCAGTTCTATAGGCCCATAATGCATCATCAAGTTTCTTGGACTAATTCTTTCTAGACCTATTAACAGTCTTTTGCAAAATTAATTTTAGTTCTCTATTACTCAATTCTACTTGACCACTAGACTGAGGGTGGTAAGGAGATGCAATTCTATGATTAACATCATATTTAGCAAGCATTTTACGGAAAGCACCATGAATAAAATGTGAACCACCATCAGTCATTAAATATCTAGGGACTCAAAATCTTGGAAAAATAACTTCTTTAAGCATTTTAATATAAGTGTTATGATCAGCCCTACTAGTTGGAATAGCTTCTACCCACTTAGTAACATAATCAACAGCAACTAAAATATGTGTATAACCATTAGAGGAAGGAAAAGGTCCCATATAGTCAAAGCCCCAAACATCAAATGGTTCAATAACAAGTGAATAGTTCATAGGCATTTCTTGATGTCTACTAATATTACCAATTCTTTGACATTCATCACAAGATAAGACAAACTTACAGGCATCCTTGAAGAGAGTAGGCCAATAAAAACCAGATTGTAGTACCTTATGTGCAGTTCTATCTCCAGCATGGTGTCCTCCATAAGCTTCGGAGTGACACTTGCATAGGATCTGTTCCTGTTCATGCTCAAGTACACAACATCTAATAAGACCATCTACTCCTTCTTTATAAAGATGTGGGTCATCCCAAAAGTAATGCCTCAAATCATAGAAGAACTTTTTCTTTTGCTGGTATGTGAAACTAGGTGGTATAAACTTAGCAACAACGTAATTAGAATAATTAGCATACCATGGAGCAGTATCAGAAGCATTTATGACATTTAATTGCTCATGAGGAAAGCTATCAGCAATAGGTAGTGGGTCATCAAGCACATTTTGTAACCTAGATAAGTTGTCTGCAACGGGGTTCTCAGCTCCTTTTCTATCAACAATATGCAAATCAAATTCTTGTAGCAAGAGAACCCATCTAATAAGTCTAGGTTTAGCATCTTTATTTTCCATAAGATATTTAATAGCAGCATGATCAGTGTGAATAGTTACTTTAGAATCAACAATATAAGGTCTAAACTTATCACAAGCAAATACAACTGCTAAGAATTCTTTTTCAGTAGTAGCATAATTTCTTTGAGCATTGTCTAGAGTTTTACTAGCATATTGAATAACATTTAGTTTCTTATCAACTCTTTGTCCTAGAATAGCACCTACAACACAATCACTAGCATCACACATAATTTCAAAGGGTAAATTCCAATCAGGTGGCTGAACAATAGGTGCAGATATCAATGCTTTCTTAAGTATTTCAAATGCTTCTACACAATCATCATCAAAGACAAATGGTATATCTTTTTGTAATAAATTAGTCAGAGGGCTGGAAATTTTCGAGAAGTCCTTAATGAACCTCCTATAAAAACTGGCATGACCAAGGACACTTCTTATACCTATGATGTCCTTGGGACATGGCATCTTTTCAATAGCATCAACCTTGGCTTTATCAACTTCAATACCTCTTTCAGAAACTTTATGCCCCAAGACAATACCTTCATTAACCATAAAGTGGCACTTTTCCCAATTCAAGACAAGATTAGTTTATTCACATCTCTGCAAAACTCGATCAAGGTTTCTCAAGCAATCATCAAAAGAAGATCCATAGACAAAAAAATCATCCTTGAAAACCTCACAAATCTTTTCACAAAACTCAAAGAATATAGCCATCATGCATATTTGAAAGGTAGCAGGTGCATTACATAAACCAAAAGGCATACGTCTATAAGCAAAAGTACCAAAAGGGCATGTAAAAGTAGTCTTTGATTGATCTTTGGCTGACACAGGTATTTGAGAGAAACCAGAATAACGATCTAGAAAGCAAAAATGTGTATGTTTGGACAATCTTTCTAGCATTTGATCGATAAAAGGTAAGGGGTAATGATCCTTTTTAGTAGCCTTATTTAATTTGCAGAAATCAATTACCATCCTATAAACTGCAATAATTCTTTGAGGAATCAATTCATCTTTATCATTAGGAACAACAGTAATACCTCCCTTCTTAGGGACACAATGGACATGGCTTACCCACTGACTATCAGCAACGGGATAAATTATACCTGCCTCAAGGAGCTTTAGTATCTCCTTTCTTACCACTTCTTCCATTTTAGGATTTAGCCGGCGTTGATGATCACGAACTGGTTTAGCATCTTCTTCCAAATTAATTTTATGTTGACATAGAGTGGGACTAATGCCCTTAAGATCATCAAGGGTATACCCAATGGCAGCACGGTGCTTCTTTAGAGTTTTCAATAATCTATCTTCTTCATGTTCTGAAAGGTTAGCACTAATAATAACAGGATATATCTTTTTCTCATCAAGATAAGCATATTTAAGAGTATCAGGTAACGGTTTAAGCTCAAACACGGGATCACCCTTGGGTGGAGGAGGATCCCCTAGGATTTCAACAGGTAAATTGTTTTTCAGAATAGGTTCCTATTTAAAGAATACTTCATCTAATTCCCTTCCTTCATTCATAAACATATCATTTTCATGGTCTAGCAAGTATTGTTCCAAAGGATCACTAGGAGGTACGTCAATAGAAGCAAGACCAATAATTTCATCCTTACTAGGTAATTCTTCTTCATCATGTTGTCTACTAAATTTAGAAAAATTAAATTCATGAGTCATATCATCTAAACCGATAGTAACAACATCTCTTTTGCAATCTATGGTAGCATTAACAGTATTTAAGAAGGGTCTACCAAATATAATGGGACAAAAGCTATCTTGTGGGGAACCAAGAACCAGAAAATCAGCAGGATATTTAGTTTGCCACACAAGACTTCAACATCTCTAACAATTCCCATTGGTGAAATAGTATCTCTATTGGCAAGTTTAATTGTGACATCAATACCTTCCATCTCAGCAGGTGCAATATCATGCATAACTTCTTGGTATAAAGAATAAGGTATTGCACTAGCACTAGCACCCATATCACATAAGCCATGATAATAATGTTCTCCTATTTTAACAGAAATAATAGGCATGTCCACCACAGGTTTAGGTTTATCTTTATCACAGGGTTTAGCAATTCTAGCAGTTTCATTATAGAAATAAATAACATGCCCATCTATATTATCAGACAAGAGATCTTTAACAATAGCAATATTAGGTTCAACTTTAACTTGCTCAGGAGGTTTATATGTTTTAATATTGCTTTTACGAACCACAGTTGAAGCTT